>NW_026708625.1:0-42113 GCF_902713425.1 Acipenser ruthenus
CGCCCGTTGCTTTCCTGCATTATTGCTCACCAAAACCGTTTCGCCGAAACAAAATTAGGTAAATATGTAACCTATTTACCTTGGTATCTCTCCCCTGGGTGCCTTGTGTTTTGCGCCGGCTGCTCTTGATCTCCGTGAACGCACCCGCTGTCTCCAAACCTTGCAGAGCAGCACATTGAAGCGCTTGAAAACACAGCACAACATTCCCTAATAACACTTGCAATGCATTATGACTTCAAAGGTATGGCTTTAAGTCTATGACATTATTATTTATTGATTTTATTTTGTTTTATTTCTTTGATCACCAACTGCCACGACAACACACTCGTTTTTTTATGCAGTACTCCTGACGAACTTCACCCATTGCCCGCATCGTACCGGCTCTTAAGGTAGCTTGTGTTGGAGCAGCAGGACAAGCTCGCCATCCCGCCCGCTGCGTTCCTGCATTAATGCTCACCAAAACACAACGCACCCAGGGGAGAGATACCATGGTAAATAGGTAACCTATTTACCATGGTATCCCTCCCCTGCGGCGGCTGCTCTTGATCTCCGGCTGCTCTTGATCTCCTTGAACGCACCCGCTGTCACATTGAAGCGCTTGAAAACACAGCACAACATTCCCTAATAACACTTGCAATGCATTATGACTTCAAAGGTATGACTTTAAGTCTATGACATTATTATTTATTGATTTTATTTTGTTTTATTTCTTTGATCACCAACTGCCACGACAACACACTCGTTTTTTTTATGCAGTACTCCTGACGAACTTCACCAATTGACCGCATCGTACCGGCTCTTAAGGTAGCTTGTGTTGGAGCAGCAGGACAAGCTCGCCATCCCGCCCGCTGCTTTCTTGCATTACTGCTCAACCAAACCGTTCGCCGAAACAAAAATAGGTAAATAGGTAACCTATTTACCATGGTATCTCTCCCCTGGGTGCCTTGTGTTTTGCGCCGGCTGCTCTTGATCTCCGTGAACGCACCCGCTGTCTCCAAACCTTGCAGAGCAGCACATTGAAGCGCTTGAAAACACAGCACAACATTCCCTAATAACACTTGCAATGCATTATGACTTCAAAGGTATGACTTTAAGTCTATGACATTATTATTTATTGATTTTATTTTGTTTTATTTCTTTGATCACCAACTGCCACGACAACACACTCGTTTTTTTATGCAGTACTCCTGAAGAACTTCACCCATTGCCCGCATCGTACCGGCTCTTAAGCTAGCTTGTGTTGGAGCTGCAGGACAAGCTCGCCATCCCGCCCGCTGCTTTCCTGCATTAATGCTCACCAAAACACAACGCACCCAGGGGAGAGATACCATGGTAAATAGGTAACCTATTTACCATGGTATCCCTCCCCTGCGGCGGCTGCTCTTGATCTCCGTTTGCTCTTGATCTCCGTGAACGCACCCGCTGTCTCCAAACCTTGCAGAGCAGCACATTGAAGCGCTTGAAAACACAGCACAACATTCCCTAATAACACTTGCAATGCATTATGACTTCAAAGGTATGACTTTAAGTCTATGACATTATTATTTATTGATTATATTTTGTTTTATTTCTTTGATCACCAACTGCCACGACAACACACTCGTTTTTTTATGCAGTACTCCTGACGAACTTCACCCATTGCACGCATCGTACCGGCTCTTAAGCTAGCTTGTGTTGGAGCAGCAGGACAAGCTCGCCATCCCGCCCGCTGCTTTCCTGCATTAATGCTCACCAAAACACAACGCACCCAGGGGAGAGATACCATGGTAAATAGGTAACCTATTTACCATGGTATCCCTCCCCTGCGGCGGCTGCTCTTGATCTCCGTTTGCTCTTGATCTCCGTGAACGCACCCGCTGTCACATTGAAGCGCTTGAAAACACAGCACAACATTCCCTAATAACACTTGCAATGCATTATGACTTCAAAGGTATGACTTTAAGTCTATGACATTATTATTTATTGATTTTATTTTGTTTATTTCTTTGATCACCAACTGCCACGACAACACACTCGTTTTTTTTATGCAGTACTCCTGACGAACTTCACCAATTGACCGCATCGTACCGGCTCTTAAGGTAGCTTGTGTTGGAGCAGCAGGACAAGCTCGCCATCCCGCCCGCTGCTTTCTTGCATTACTGCTCAACCAAACCGTTCGCCGAAACAAAAATAGGTAAATAGGTAACCTATTTACCATGGTATCTCTCCCCTGGGTGCCTTGTGTTTTGCGCCGGCTGCTCTTGATCTCCGTGAACGCACCCGCTGTTTCCAAACCTTGCAGAGCAGCACATTGAAGCGCTTGAAAACACAGCACAACATTCCCTAATAACACTTGCAATGCATTATGACTTCAAAGGTATGACTTTAAGTCTATGACATTATTATTTATTGATTATATTTTGTTTTATTTCTTTGATCACCAACTGCCACGACAACACACTCGTTTTTTTATGCAGTACTCCTGACGAACTTCACCCATTGCACGCATCGTACCGGCTCTTAAGCTAGCTTGTGTTGGAGCAGCAGGACAAGCTCGCCATCCCGCCCGCTGCTTTCCTGCATTAATGCTCACCAAAACACAACGCACCCAGGGGAGAGATACCATGGTAAATAGGTAACCTATTTACCATGGTATCCCTCCCCTGCGGCGGCTGCTCTTGATCGCCGTTTGCTCTGATCTCCGTGAACGCACCCGCTGTCACATTGAAGCGCTTGAAAACACAGCACAACATTCCCTAATAACACTTGCAATGCATTATGACTTCAAAGGTATGACTTTAAGTCTATGACATTATTATTTATTGATTTTATTTTGTTTTATTTCTTTGATCACCAACTGCCACGACAACACACTCGTTTTTTTATGCAGTACTCCTGACGAACTTCACCAATTGACCGCATCGTACCGGCTCTTAAGCTAGCTTCTGTTGGAGCAGCAGGACAAGCTCGCCATCCCGCCCGCTGCTTTCCTGCATTATTGCTCACCAAAACCGTTCGCCGAAACAAAAATAGGTAAATATGTAACCTATTTACCATGGTATCTCTCCCCTGGGTGCCTTGTGTTTTGCGCCGGCTGCTCTTGATCTCCGTGAACGCACCCGCTGTCTCCAAACCTTGCAGAGCAGCACATTGAAGCGCTTGAAAACACAGCACAACATTCCCTAATAACACTTGCAATGCATTATGACTTCAAAGGTATGACTTTAAGTCTATGACATTATTATTTATTGATTTTATTTTGTTTTATTTCTTTGATCACCAACTGCCACGACAACACACTCGTTTTTTTATGCAGTACTCCTGACGAACTTCACCCATTGCACGCATGGTACCTGCTCTTAAGCTAGCTTGTGTTGGAGCAGCAGGACAAGCTCGCCATCCCGCCCGCTGCTTTCCTGCATTAATGCTCACCAAAACACAACGCACCCAGGGGAGAGATACCATGGTAAATAGGTAACCTATTTTACCATGGTATCCCTCCCCTGCGGCGGCTGCTCTTGATCTCCGTTTGCTCTTGATCTCCGTGAACGCACCCGCTGTCTCCAAACCTTACAGAGCAGCACATTGAAGCGCTTGAAAACACAGCACAACATTCCCTAATAACACTTGCAATGCATTATGACTTCAAAGGTATGACTTTAAGTCTATGACATTATTATTTATTGATTTTATTTTGTTTTATTTCTTTGATCACCAACTGCCACGACAACACACTCGTTTTTTTTATGCAGTACTCCTGACGAACTTCACCAATTGACCGCATCGTACCGGCTCTTAAGGTAGCTTGTGTTGGAGCAGCAGGACAAGCTCGCCATCCCGCCCGCTGCTTTCTTGCATTACTGCTCAACCAAACCGTTCGCCGAAACAAAAATAGGTAAATAGGTAACCTATTTACCATGGTATCTCTCCCCTGGGTGCCTTGTGTTTTGCGCCGGCTGCTCTTGATCTCCGTGAACGCACCCGCTGTTTCCAAACCTTGCAGAGCAGGCACATTGAAGCGCTTGAAAACACAGCACAACATTCCCTAATAACACTTGCAATGCATTATGACTTCAAAGGTATGACTTTAAGTCTATGACATTATTATTTATTGATTATATTTTGTTTTATTTCTTTGATCACCAACTGCCACGACAACACACTCGTTTTTTTATGCAGTACTCCTGACGAACTTCACCCATTGCACGCATCGTACCGGCTCTTAAGCTAGCTTGTGTTGGAGCAGCAGGACAAGCTCGCCATCCCGCCCCGCTGCTTTCCTGCATTAATGCTCACCAAAACACAACGCACCCAGGGGAGAGATACCATGGTAAATAGGTAACCTATTTACCATGGTATCCCTCCCCTGCGGCGGCTGCTCTTGATCGCCGTTTGCTCTTGATCTCCGTGAACGCACCCGCTGTCACATTGAAGCGCTTGAAAACACAGCACAACATTCCCTAATAACACTTGCAATGCATTATGACTTCAAAGGTATGACTTTAAGTCTATGACATTATTATTTATTGATTTTATTTTGTTTTATTTCTTTGATCACCAACTGCCACGACAACACACTCGTTTTTTTTATGCAGTACTCCTGACGAACTTCACCAATTGACCGCATCGTACCGGCTCTTAAGCTAGCTTCTGTTGGAGCAGCAGGACAAGCTCGCCATCCCGCCCGCTGCTTTCCTGCATTATTGCTCACTAAAACCGTTCGCCGAAACAAAAATAGGTAAATATGTAACCTATTTACCATGGTATCTCTCCCCTGGGTGCCTTGTGTTTTGCGCCGGCTGCTCTTGATCTCCGTGAACGCACCCGCTGTCTCCAAACCTTGCAGAGCAGCACATTGAAGCGCTTGAAAACACAGCACAACATTCCCTAATAACACTTGCAATGCATTATGACTTCAAAGGTATGACTTTAAGTCTATGACATTATTATTTATTGATTTTATTTTGTTTTATTTCTTTGATCACCAACTGCCACGACAACACACTCGTTTTTTTATGCAGTACTCCTGACGAACTTCACCCATTGCACGCATGGTACCTGCTCTTAAGCTAGCTTGTGTTGGAGCAGCAGGACAAGCTCGCCATCCCGCCCGCTGCTTTCCTGCATTAATGCTCACCAAAACACAACGCACCCAGGGGAGAGATACCATGGTAAATAGGTAACCTATTTACCATGGTATCCCTCCCCTGCGGCGGCTGCTCTTGATCTCCGTTTGCTCTTGATCTCCGTGAACGCACCCGCTGTCTCCAAACCTTGCAGAGCAGCACATTGAAGCGCTTGAAAACACAGCACAACATTCCCTAATAACACTTGCAATGCATTATGACTTCAAAGGTATGACTTTAAGTCTATGACATTATTATTTATTGATTTTATTTTGTTTTATTTCTTTGATCACCAACTGCCACGACAACACACTCGTTTTTTTATGCAGTACTCCTGACGAACTTCACCAATTGACCGCATCGTACCGGCTCTTAAGGTAGCTTGAGTTGGAGCAGCAGGACAAGCTCGCCATCCCGCCCGCTGCTTTCCTGCATTATTGCTCACCAAAACCGTTCGCCGAAACAAAAATAGGTAAATATGTAACCTATTTACCATGGTATCTCTCCCCTGGGTGCCTTGTGTTTTGCGCCGGCTGCTCTTGATCTCCGTGAACGCACCCGCTGTCTCCAAACCTTGCAGAGCAGCACATTGAAGCGCTTGAAAACACAGCACAACATTCCCTAATAACACTTGCAATGCATTATGACTTCAAAGGTATGACTTTAAGTCTATGACATTATTATTTATTGATTTTATTTTGTTTTATTTCTTTGATCACCAACTGCCACGACAACACACTCGTTTTTTTATGCAGTACTCCTGACGAACTTCACCCATTGCACGCATGGTACCTGCTCTTAAGCTAGCTTGTGTTGGAGCAGCAGGACAAGCTCGCCATCCCGCCCGCTGCTTTCCTGCATTAATGCTCACCAAAACACAACGCACCCAGGGGAGAGATACCATGGTAAATAGGTAACCTATTTACCATGGTATCCCTCCCCTGCGGCGGCTGCTCTTGATCTCCGTTTGCTCTTGATCTCCGTGAACGCACCCGCTGTCTCCAAACCTTGCAGAGCAGCACATTGAAGCGCTTGAAAACACAGCACAACATTCCCTAATAACACTTGCAATGCATTATGACTTCAAAGGTATGGCTTTAAGTCTATGACATTATTATTTATTGATTTTATTTTGTTTTATTTCTTTGATCACCAACTGCCACGACAACACACTCGTTTTTTTATGCAGTACTCCTGACGAACTTCACCCATTGCCCGCATCGTACCGGCTCTTAAGGTAGCTTGTGTTGGAGCAGCAGGACAAGCTCGCCATCCCGCCCGCTGCGTTCCTGCATTAATGCTCACCAAAACACAACGCACCCAGGGGAGAGATACCATAGTAAATAGGTAACCTATTTACCATGGTATCCCTCCCCTGCGGCGGCTGCTCTTGATCTCCGGCTGCTCTTGATCTCCTTGAACGCACCCGCTGTCACATTGAAGCGCTTGAAAACACAGCACAACATTCCCTAATAACACTTGCAATGCATTATGACTTCAAAGGTATGACTTTAAGTCTATGACATTATTATTTATTGATTTTATTTTGTTTTATTTCTTTGATCACCAACTGCCACGACAACACACTCGTTTTTTTATGCAGTACTCCTGACGAACTTCACCAATTGACCGCATCGTACCGGCTCTTAAGGTAGCTTGTGTTGGAGCAGCAGGACAAGCTCGCCATCCCGCCCGCTGCTTTCTTGCATTACTGCTCAACCAAACCGTTCACCGAAACAAAAATAGGTAAATAGGTAACCTATTTACCATGGTATCTCTCCCCTGGGTGCCTTGTGTTTTGCGCCGGCTGCTCTTGATCTCCGTGAACGCACCCGCTGTCTCCAAACCTTGCAGAGCAGCACATTGAAGCGCTTGAAAACACAGCACAACATTCCCTAATAACACTTGCAATGCATTATGACTTCAAAGGTATGACTTTAAGTCTATGACATTATTATTTATTGATTATATTTTGTTTTATTTCTTTGATCACCAACTGCCACGACAACACACTCGTTTTTTTATGCAGTACTCCTGACGAACTTCACCCATTGCACGCATCGTACCGGCTCTTAAGCTAGCTTGTGTTGGAGCAGCAGGACAAGCTCGCCATCCCGCCCGCTGCTTTCCTGCATTAATGCTCACCAAAACACAACGCACCCAGGGGAGAGATACCATGGTAAATAGGTAACCTATTTACCATGGTATCCCTCCCCTGCGGCGGCTGCTCTTGATCTCCGTTTGCTCTTGATCTCCGTGAACGCACCCGCTGTCACATTGAAGCGCTTGAAAACACAGCACAACATTCCCTAATAACACTTGCAATGCATTATGACTTCAAAGGTATGACTTTAAGTCTATGACATTATTATTTATTGATTTTATTTTGTTTTATTTCTTTGATCACCAACTGCCACGACAACACACTCGTTTTTTTATGCAGTACTCCTGACGAACTTCACCAATTGACCGCATCGTACCGGCTCTTAAGCTAGCTTCTGTTGGAGCAGCAGGACAAGCTCGCCATCCCGCCCGCTGCTTTCCTGCATTATTGCTCACCAAAACCGTTCGCCGAAACAAAAATAGGTAAATATGTAACCTATTTACCATGGTATCTCTCCCCTGGGTGCCTTATGTTTTGCGCCGACTGCTCTTGATCTCCGTGAACGCACCCGCTGTCTCCAAACCTTGCAGAGCAGCACATTGAAGCGCTTGAAAACACAGCACAACATTCCCTAATAACACTTGCAATGCATTATGACTTCAAAGGTATGGCTTTAAGTCTATGAAATTATTATTTATTGATTTTATTTTGTTTTATTTCTTTGATCACCAACTGCCACGACAACACACTCGTTTTTTTATGCAGTACTCCTGACGAACTTCACCCATTGCCCGCATCGTACCGGCTCTTAAGCTAGCTTGTGTTTGAGCAGCAGGACAAGCTCGCCATCCCGCCCGCTGCTTTCCTGCATTAATGCTCACCAAAACACAACGCACCCAGGGGAGAGATACCATGGTAAATAGGTAACCTATTTACCATGGTATCCCTCCCCTGCGGCGGCTGCTCTTGATCTCCGGCTGCTCTGGATCTCCGTGAACGCACCCGCTGTCACATTGAAGCGCTTGAAAACACAGCACAACATTCCCTAATAACACTTGCAATGCATTATGACTTCAAAGGTATGGCTTTAAGTCTATGACATTATTATTTATTGATTTTATTTTGTTTTATTTCTTTGATCACCAACTGCCACGACAACACACTCGTTTTTTTATGCAGTACTCCTGACGAACTTCACCCATTGCCCGCATCGTACCGGCTCTTAAGCTAGCTTGTGTTGGAGCAGCAGGACAAGCTCGCCATCCCGCCCGCTGCTTTCCTGCATTAATGCTCACCAAAACACAACGCACCCAGGGGAGAGATACCATGGTAAATAGGTAACCTATTTACCATGGTATCCCTCCCCTGCGGCGGCTGCTCTTGATCTCCGTTTGCTCTTGATCTCCGTGAACGCACCCGCTGTCTCCAAACCTTGCAGAGCAGCACATTGAAGCGCTTGAAAACACAGCACAACATTCCCTAATAACACTTGCAATGCATTATGACTTCAAAGGTATGACTTTAAGTCTATGACATTATTATTTATTGATTTTATTTTGTTTTATTTCTTTGATCACCAACTGCCACGACAACACACTCGTTTTTTTATGCAGTACTCCTGAAGAACTTCACCCATTGCCCGCATCGTACCGGCTCTTAAGCTAGCTTGTGTTGGAGCAGCAGGACAAGCTCGCCATCCCGCCCGCTGCTTTCCTGCATTAATGCTCACCAAAACACAACGCACCCAGGGGAGAGATACCATGGTAAATAGGTAACCTATTTACCATGGTATCCCTCCCCTGCGGCGGCTGCTCTTGATCTCCGTTTGCTCTTGATCTCCGTGAACGCACCCGCTGTCTCCAAACCTTGCAGAGCAGCACATTGAAGCGCTTGAAAACACAGCACAACATTCCCTAATAACACTTGCAATGCATTATGACTTCAAAGGTATGACTTTAAGTCTATGACATTATTATTTATTGATTATATTTTGTTTTATTTCTTTGATCACCAACTGCCACGACAACACATTCGTTTTTTTATGCAGTACTCCTGACGAACTTCACCCATTGCACGCATCGTACCGGCTCTTAAGCTAGCTTGTGTTGGAGCAGCAGGACAAGCTCGCCATCCCGCCCGCTGCTTTCCTGCATTAATGCTCACCAAAACACAACGCACCCAGGGGAGAGATACCATGGTAAATAGGTAACCTATTTACCGTGGTATCCCTCCCCTGCGGCGGCTGCTCTTGATCTCCGTTTGCTCTTGATCTCCGTGAACGCACCCGCTGTCACATTGAAGCGCTTGAAAACACAGCACAACATTCCCTAATAACACTTGCAATGCATTATGACTTCAAAGGTATGACTTTAAGTCTATGACATTATTATTTATTGATTTTATTTTGTTTTATTTCTTTGATCACCAACTGCCACGACAACACACTCGTTTTTTTATGCAGTACTCCTGACGAACTTCACCCATTGCCCGCATGGTACCGGCTCTTATGCTAGCTTGTGTTGGTGCAGCAGGACAAGCTCGCCATCCCGCCCGCTGCTTTCCTGCATTAATGCTCACCAAAACACAACGCACCCAGGGGAGAGATACCATGGTAAATAGGTAACCTATTTACCATGGTATCCCTCCCCTGCGGCGGCTGCTCTTGATCTCCGTTTGCTCTTGATCTCCGTGAACGCACCCGCTGTCTCCAAACCTTGCAGAGCAGCACATTGAAGCGCTTGAAAACACAGCACAACATTCCCTAATAACACTTGCAATGCATTGACTTCAAAGGTATGACTTTAAGTCTATGACATTATTATTTATTGATTTTATTTTGTTTTATTTCTTTGATCACCAACTGCCACGACAACACACTCGTTTTTTTTATGCAGTACTCCTGACGAACTTCACCAATTGACCGCATCGTACCGGCTCTTAAGGTAGCTTGTGTTGGAGCAGCAGGACAAGCTCGCCATCCCGCCCGCTGCTTTCTTGCATTACTGCTCAACCAAACCGTTCGCCGAAACAAAAATAGGTAAATAGGTAACCTATTTACCATGGTATCTCTCCCCTGGGTGCCTTGTGTTTTGCGCCGGCTGCTCTTGATCTCCGTGAACGCACCCGCTGTTTCCAAACCTTGCAGAGCAGCACATTGAAGCGCTTGAAAACACAGCACAACATTCCCTAATAACACTTGCAATGCATTATGACTTCAAAGGTATGACTTTAAGTCTATGACATTATTATTTATTGATTTTATTTTGTTTTATTTCTTTGATCACCAACTGCCACGACAACACACTCGTTTTTTTATGCAGTACTCCTGACGAACTTCACCCATTGCCCGCATGGTACCGGCTCTTATGCTAGCTTGTGTTGGTGCAGCAGGACAAGCTCGCCATCCCGCCCGCTGCTTTCCTGCATTAATGCTCACCAAAACACAACGCACCCAGGGGAGAGATACCATGGTAAATAGGTAACCTATTTACCATGGTATCCCTCCCCTGCGGCGGCTGCTCTTGATCTCCGTTTGCTCTTGATCTCCGTGAACGCACCCGCTGTCTCCAAACCTTGCAGAGCAGCACATTGAAGCGCTTGAAAACACAACACAACATTCCCTAATAACACTTGCAATGCATTATGACTTCAAAGGTATGACTTTAAGTCTATGACATTATTATTTATTGATTTTATTTTGTTTTATTTCTTTGATCACCAACTGCCACGACAACACACTCGTTTTTTTTATGCAGTACTCCTGACGAACTTCACCAATTGACCGCATCGTACCGGCTCTTAAGCTAGCTTCTGTTGGAGCAGCAGGACAAGCTCGCCATCCCGCCCGCTGCTTTCCTGCATTATTGCTCACCAAAACCGTTCGCCGAAACAAAAATAGATAAATATGTAACCTATTTACCATGGTATCTCTCCCCTGGGTGCCTTGTGTTTTGCGCCGGCTGTTCTTGATCTCCGTGAACGCACCCGCTGTCTCCAAACCTTGCAGAGCAGCACATTGAAGCGCTTGAAAACACAGCACAACATTCCCTAATAACACTTGCAATGCATTATGACTTCAAAGGTATGACTTTAAGTCTATGACATTATTATTTATTGATTATATTTTGTTTTATTTCTTTGATCACCAACTGCCACGACAACACACTCGTTTTTTTATGCAGTACTCCTGACGAACTTCACCCATTGCACGCATCGTACCGGCTCTTAAGCTAGCTTGTGTTGGAGCAGCAGGACAAGCTCGCCATCCCGCCCGCTGCTTTCCTGCATTAATGCTCACCAAAACACAACGCACCCAGGGGAGAGATACCATGGTAAATAGGTAACCTATTTACCATGGTATCCCTCCCCTGCGGCGGCTGCTCTTGATCTCCGTTTGCTCTTGATCTCCGTGAACGCACCCGCTGTCTCCAAACCTTGCAGAGCAGCACATTGAAGCGCTTGAAAACACAGCACAACATTCCCTAATAACACTTGCAATGCATTATGACTTCAAAGGTATGACTTTAAGTCTATGACATTATTATTTATTGATTTTATTTTGTTTTATTTCTTTGATCACCAACTGCCACGACAACACACTCGTTTTTTTTATGCAGTACTCCTGACGAACTTCACCAATTGACCGCATCGTACCGGCTCTTAACGTAGCTTCTGTTGGAGCAGCAGGACAAGCTCGCCATCCCGCCCGCTGCTTTCCTGCATTATTGCTCACCAAAACCGTTCGCCGAAACAAAAATAGGTAAATATGTAACCTATTTACCATGGTATCTCTCCCCTGGGTGCCTTGTGTTTTGCGCCGACTGCTCTTGATCTCCGTGAACGCACCCGCTGTCTCCAAACCTTGCAGAGCAGCACATTGAAGCGCTTGAAAACACAGCACAACATTCCCTAATAACACTTGCAATGCATTATGACTTCAAAGGTATGGCTTTAAGTCTATGACATTATTATTTATTGATTTTATTTTGTTTTATTTCTTTGATCACCAACTGCCACGACAACACATTCGTTTTTTTATGCAGTACTCCTGACGAACTTCACCCATTGCCCGCATCGTACCGGCTCTTAAGCTAGCTTGTGTTGGAGCAGCAGGACAAGCTCGCCATCCCGCCCGCTGCTTTCCTGCATTAATGCTCACCAAAACACAACGCACCCAGGGGAGAGATACCATGGTAAATAGGTAACCTATTTACCATGGTATCCCTCCCCTGCGGCGGCTGCTCTTGATCTCCGTTTGCTCTTGATATCCGTGAACGCACCCGCTGTCACATTGAAGCGCTTGAAAACACAGCACAACATTCCCTAATAACACTTGCAATGCATTATGACTTCAAAGGTATGACTTTAAGTCTATGACATTATTATTTATTGATTTTATTTTGTTTTATTTCTTTGATCACCAACTGCCACGACAACACACTCGTTTTTTTATGCAGTACTCCTGACGAACTTCACCAATTGACCGCATCGTACCGGCTCTTAAGGTAGCTTGTGTTGGAGCAGCAGGACAAGCTCGCCATCCCGCCCGCTGCTTTCTTGCATTACTGCTCACCAAAACCGTTCGCCGAAACAAAAATAGGTAAATAGGTAACCTATTTACCATGGTATCTCTCCCCTGGGTGCCTTGTGTTTTGCGCCGGCTGCTCTTGATCTCCGTGAACGCACCCGCTGTCTCCAAACCTTGCAGAGCAGCACATTGAAGCGCTTGAAAACACAGCACAACATTCCCTAATAACACTTGCAATGCATTATGACTTCAAAGGTATGACTTTAAGTCTATGACATTATTATTTATTGATTTTATTTTGTTTTATTTCTTTGATCACCAACTGCCACGACAACACACTCGTTTTTTTATGCAGTACTCCTGACGAACTTCACCCATTGCACGCATGGTACCTGCTCTTAAGCTAGCTTGTGTTGGAGCAGCAGGACAAGCTCGCCATCCCGCCCGCTGCTTTCCTGCATTAATGCTCACCAAAACACAACGCACCCAGGGGAGAGACCATGGTAAATAGGTAACCTATTTACCATGGTATCCCTCCCCTGCGGCGGCTGCTCTTGATCTCCGTTTGCTCTTGATCTCCGTGAACGCACCCGCTGTCTCCAAACCTTGCAGAGCAGCACATTGAAGCGCTTGAAAACACAGCACAACATTCCCTAATAACACTTGCAATGCATTATGACTTCAAAGGTATGACTTTAAGTCTATGACATTATTATTTATTGATTATATTTTGTTTTATTTCTTTGATCACCAACTGCCACGACAACACACTCGTTTTTTTATGCAGTACTCCTGACGAACTTCACCCATTGCACGCATCGTACCGGCTCTTAAGCTAGCTTGTGTTGGAGCAGCAGGACAAGCTCGCCATCCCGCCCGCTGCTTTCCTGCATTAATGCTCACCAAAACACAACGCACCCAGGGGAGAGATACCATGGTAAATAGGTAACCTATTTACCATGGTATCCCTCCCCTGCGGCGGCTGCTCTTGATCTCCGGCTGCTCTTGATCTCCGTGAACGCACCCGCTGTCACATTGAAGCGCTTGAAAACACAGCACAACATTCCCTAATAACACTTGCAATGCATTATGACTTCAAAGGTATGGCTTTAAGTCTATGACATTATTATTTATTGATTTTATTTTGTTTTATTTCTTTGATCACCAACTGCCACGACAACACACTCGTTTTTTTTATGCAGTACTCCTGACGAACTTCACCAATTGACCGCATCGTACCGGCTCTTAAGGTAGCTTCTGTTGGAGCAGCAGGACAAGCTCGCCATCCCGCCCGCTGCTTTCCTGCATTATTGCTCACCAAAACCGTTCGCCGAAACAAAAATAGGTAAATATGTAACCTATTTACCATGGTATCTCTCCCCTGGGTGCCTTGTGTTTTGCGCCGACTGCTCTTGATCTCCGTGAACGCACCCGCTGTCTCCAAACCTTGCAGAGCAGCACATTGAAGCGCTTGAAAACACAGCACAACATTCCCTAATAACACTTGCAATGCATTATGACTTCAAAGGTATGGCTTTAAGTCTATGACATTATTATTTATTGATTTTATTTTGTTTTATTTCTTTGATCACCAACTGCCACGACAACACATTCGTTTTTTTATGCAGTACTCCTGACGAACTTCACCCATTGCCCGCATCGTACCGGCTCTTAAGCTAGCTTGTGTTGGAGCAGCAGGACAAGCTCGCCATCCCGCCCGCTGCTTTCCTGCATTAATGCTCACCAAAACACAACGCACCCAGGGGAGAGATACCATGGTAAATAGGTAACCTATTTACCATGGTATCCCTCCCCTGCGGCGGCTGCTCTTGATCTCCGGCTGCTCTGGATCTCCGTGAACGCACCCGCTGTCACATTGAAGCGCTTGAAAACACAGCACAACATTCCCTAATAACACTTGCAATGCATTATGACTTCAAAGGTATGACTTTAAGTCTATGACATTATTATTTATTGATTTTATTTTGTTTTATTTCTTTGATCACCAACTGCCACGACAACACACTCGTTTTTGTATGCAGTACTCCTGACGAACTTCACCAATTGACCGCATCGTACCGGCTCTTAAGGTAGCTTCTGTTGGAGCAGCAGGACAAGCTCGCCATCCCGCCCGCTGCTTTCCTGCATTATTGCTCACCAAAACCGTTCGCCGAAACAAAAATAGGTAAATATGTAACCTATTTACCATGGTATCTCTCCCCTGGGTGCCTTGTGTTTTGCGCCGGCTGCTCTTGATCTCCGTGAACGCACCCGCTGTCTCCAAACCTTGCAGAGCAGCACATTGAAGCGCTTGAAAACACAGCACAACATTCCCTAATAACACTTGCAATGCATTATGACTTCAAAGGTATGGCTTTAAGTCTATGACATTATTATTTATTGATTTTATTTTGTTTTATTTCTTTGATCACCAACTGCCACGACAACACACTCGTTTTTTTATGCAGTACTCCTGACGAACTTCACCCATTGCCCGCATCGTACCGGCTCTTAAGCTAGCTTGTGTTGGAGCAGCAGGACAAGCTCGCCATCCCGCCCGCTGCTTTCCTGCATTAATGCTCACCAAAACACAACGCACCCAGGGGAGAGATACCATGCTAAATAGGTAACCTATTTACCATGGTATCCCTCCCCTGCGGCGGCTGCTCTTGATCTCCGGCTGCTCTTGATCTCACTGAACGCACCCGCTGTCACATTGAAGCGCTTGAAAACACAGCACAACATTCCCTAATAACACTTGCAATGCATTATGACTTCAAAGGTATGACTTTAAGTCTATGACATTATTATTTATTGATTTTATTTTGTTTTATTTCTTTGATCACCAACTGCCACGACAACACACTCGTTTTTGTATGCAGTACTCCTGACGAACTTCACCAATTGACCGCATCGTACCGGATCTTAAGGTAGCTTCTGTTGGAGCAGCAGGACAAGCTCGCCATCCCGCCCGCTGCTTTCCTGCATTATTGCTCACCAAAACCGTTCGCCGAAACAAAAATAGGTAAATATGTAACCTATTTACCATGGTATCTCTCCCCTGGGTGCCTTGTGTTTTGCGCCGGCTGCTCTTGATCTCCGTGAACGCACCCGCTGTCTCCAAAAATTGCAGAGCAGCACATTGAAGCGCTTGAAAACACAGCACAACATTCCCTAATAACACTTGCAATGCATTATGACTTCAAAGGTATGGCTTTAAGTCTATGACATTATTATTTATTGATTTTATTTTGTTTTATTTCTTTGATCACCAACTGCCACGACAACACACTCGTTTTTTTATGCAGTACTCCTGACGAACTTCACCCATTGCCCGCATCGTACCGGCTCTTAAGCTAGCTTGTGTTGGAGCAGCAGGACAAGCTCGCCATCCCGCCCGCTGCTTTCCTGCATTAATGCTCACCAAAACACAACGCACCCAGGGGAGAGATACCTCCCCTGCGGCTAATGCTCACCAAAACACAACGCACCCAGGGGAGAGATACGTCCCCTGCGGCGGCTGCTCTTGATCTCCGGCTGCTCTTGATCTCCGTGAACGCACCCGCTGTCACATTGAAGCGCTTGAAAACACAGCACAACATTCCCTAATAACACTTGCAATGCATTATGACTTCAAAGGTATGACTTTAAGTCTATGATATTATTATTTATTGATTTTATTTTGTTTTATTTCTTTGATCACCAACTGCCACGACAACACACTCGTTTTTTTATGCAGTACTCCTGACGAACTTCACCAATTGACCGCATCGTACCGGCTCTTAAGGTAGCTTGTGTTGGAGCAGCAGGACAAGCTCGCCATCCCGCCCGCTGTTTTCTTGCATTACTGCTCACCAAAACCGTTCGCCGAAACAAAAATAGGTAAATAGGTAACCTATTTACCATGGTATCTCTCCCCTGGGTGCCTTGTGTTTTGCGCCGGCTGCTCTTGATCTCCGTGAACGCACCCGCTGTCTCCAAACCTTGCAGAGCAGCACATTGAAGCGCTTGAAAACACAGTACAACATTCCCTAATAACACTTGCAATGCATTATGACTTCAAAGGTATGACTTTAAGTCTATGACATTATTATTTATTGATTTTATTTTGTTTTATTTCTTTGATCACCAACTGCCACGACAACACACTCGTTTTTTTATGCAGTACTCCTGACGAACTTCACCCATTGCACGCATCGTACCGGCTCTTAAGCTAGCTTGTGTTGGAGCAGCAGGACAAGCTCGCCATCCCGCCCGCTGCTTTCCTGCATTAATGCTCACCAAAACACAACGCACCCAGGGGAGAGATACCATGGTAAATAGGTAACCTATTTACCATGGTATCCCTCCCCTGCGGCGGCTGCTCTTGATCTCCGGCTGCTCTGGATCTCCGTGAACGCACCCGCTGTCACATTGAAGCGCTTGAAAACACAGCACAACATTCCCTAATAACACTTGCAATGCATTATGACTTCAAAGGTATGACTTTAAGTCTATGACATTATTATTTATTGATTTTATTTTGTTTTATTTCTTTGATCACCAACTGCCACGACAACACACTCGTTTTTGTATGCAGTACTCCTGACGAACTTCACCAATTGACCGCATCGTACCGGCTCTTAAGGTAGCTTCTGTTGGAGCAGCAGGACAAGCTCGCCATCCCGCCCGCTGCTTTCCTGCATTATTGCTCACCAAAACCGTTCGCCGAAACAAAAATAGGTAAATATGTAACCTATTTACCATGGTATCTCTCCCCTGGGTGCCTTGTGTTTTGCGCCGACTGCTCTTGATCTCCGTGAACGCACCCGCTGTCTCCAAACCTTGCAGAGCAGCACATTGAAGCGCTTGAAAACACAGCACAACATTCCCTAATAACACTTGCAATGCATTATGACTTCAAAGGTATGGCTTTAAGTCTATGACATTATTATTTATTGATTTTATTTTGTTTTATTTCTTTGATCACCAACTGCCACGACAACACACTCGTTTTTTTATGCAGTACTCCTGACGAACTTCACCCATTGCCCGCATCGTACCGGCTCTTAAGCTAGCTTGTGTTGGAGCAGCAGGACAAGCTCGCCATCCCGCCCGCTGCTTTCCTGCATTAATGCTCACCAAAACACAACGCACCCAGGGGAGAGATACCATGGTAAATAGGTAACCTATTTACCATGGTATCCCTCCCCTGCGGCGGCTGCTCTTGATCTCCGGCTGCTCTTGATCTCCGTGAACGCACCCGCTGTCACATTGAAGCGCTTGAAAACACAGCACAACATTCCCTAATAACACTTGCAATGCATTATGACTTCAAAGGTATGACTTTAAGTCTATGACATTATTATTTATTGATTTTATTTTGTTTTATTTCTTTGATCACCAACTGCCACGACAACACACTCGTTTTTGTATGCAGTACTCCTGACGAACTTCACCAATTGACCGCATCGTACCGGATCTTAAGGTAGCTTCTGTTGGAGCAGCAGGACAAGCTCGCCATCCCGCCCGCTGCTTTCCTGCATTATTGCTCACCAAAACCGTTCGCCGAAACAAAAATAGGTAAATATGTAACCTATTTACCATGGTATCTCTCCCCTGGGTGCCTTGTGTTTTGCGCCGGCTGCTCTTGATCTCCGTGAACGCACCCGCTGTCTCCAAACCTTGCAGAGCAGCACATTGAAGCGCTTGAAAACACAGCACAACATTCCCTAATAACACTTGCAATGCATTATGACTTCAAAGGTATGGCTTTAAGTCTATGACATTATTATTTATTGATTATATTTTGTTTTATTTCTTTGATCACCAACTGCCACGACAACACACTCGTTTTTTTATGCAGTACTCCTGACGAACTTCACCCATTGCCCGCATCGTACCGGCTCTTAAGCTAGCTTGTGTTGGAGCAGCAGGACAAGCTCGCCATCCCGCCCGCTGCTTTCCTGCATTAATGCTCACCAAAACACAACGCACCCAGGGGAGAGATACCATGGTAAATAGGTAACCTATTTACCATGGTATCCCTCCCCTGCGGCGGCTGCTCTTGATCTCCGGCTGCTCTTGATCTCCGTGAACGCACCCGCTGTCACATTGAAGCGCTTGAAAACACAGCACAACATTCCCTAATAACACTTGCAATGCATTATGACTTCAAAGGTATGACTTTAAGTCTATGATATTATTATTTATTGATTTTATTTTGTTTTATTTCTTTGATCACCAACTGCCAAGACAACACACTCGTTTTTGTATGCAGTACTCCTGACGAACTTCACCAATTGACCGCATCGTACCGGCTCTTAAGGTAGCTTCTGTTGGAGCAGCAGGACAAGCTCGCCATCCCGCCCGCTGCTTTCCTGCATTATTGCTCACCAAAACCGTTCGCCGAAACAAAAATAGGTAAATATGTAACCTATTTACCATGGTATCTCTCCCCTGGGTGCCTTGTGTTTTGCGCCGGCTGCTCTTGATCTCCGTGAACGCACCCGCTGTCTCCAAACCTTGCAGAGCAGCACATTGAAGCGCTTGAAAACACAGCACAACATTCCCTAATAACACTTGCAATGCATTATGACTTCAAAGGTATGGCTTTAAGTCTATGACATTATTATTTATTGATTTTATTTTGTTTTATTTCTTTGATCACCAACTGCCACGACAACACACTCGTTTTTTTATGCAGTACTCCTGACGAACTTCACCCATTGCCCGCATCGTACCGGCTCTTAAGCTAGCTTGTGTTGGAGCAGCAGGACAAGCTCGCCATCCCGCCCGCTGCTTTCCTGCATTAATGCTCACCAAAACACAACGCACCCAGGGGAGAGATACCATGCTAAATAGGTAACCTATTTACCATGGTATCCCTCCCCTGCGGCGGCTGCTCTTGATCTCCGGCTGCTCTTGATCTCACTGAACGCACCCGCTGTCACATTGAAGCGCTTGAAAACACAGCACAACATTCCCTAATAACACTTGCAATGCATTATGACTTCAAAGGTATGACTTTAAGTCTATGACATTATTATTTATTGATTTTATTTTGTTTTATTTCTTTGATCACCAACTGCCACGACAACACACTCGTTTTTGTATGCAGTACTCCTGACGAACTTCACCAATTGACCGCATCGTACCGGATCTTAAGGTAGCTTCTGTTGGAGCAGCAGGACAAGCTCGCCATCCCGCCCGCTGCTTTCCTGCATTATTGCTCACCAAAACCGTTCGCCGAAACAAAAATAGGTAAATATGTAACCTATTTACCATGGTATCTCTCCCCTGGGTGCCTTGTGTTTTGCGCCGGCTGCTCTTGATCTCCGTGAACGCACCCGCTGTCTCCAAAAATTGCAGAGCAGCACATTGAAGCGCTTGAAAACACAGCACAACATTCCCTAATAACACTTGCAATGCATTATGACTTCAAAGGTATGGCTTTAAGTCTATGACATTATTATTTATTGATTTTATTTTGTTTTATTTCTTTGATCACCAACTGCCACGACAACACACTCGTTTTTTTATGCAGTACTCCTGACGAACTTCACCCATTGCCCGCATCGTACCGGCTCTTAAGCTAGCTTGTGTTGGAGCAGCAGGACAAGCTCGCCATCCCGCCCGCTGCTTTCCTGCATTAATGCTCACCAAAACACAACGCACCCAGGGGAGAGATACCATGGTAAATAGGTAACCTATTTACCATGGTATCCCTCCCCTGCGGCGGCTGCTCTTGATCTCCGGCTGCTCTTGATCTCCGTGAACGCACCCGCTGTCACATTGAAGCGCTTGAAAACACAGCACAACATTCCCTAATAACACTTGCAATGCATTATGACTTCAAAGGTATGACTTTAAGTCTATGACATTATTATTTATTGATTTTATTTTGTTTTATTTCTTTGATCACCAACTGCCACGACAACACACTCGTTTTTGTATGCAGTACTCCTGACGAACTTCACCAATTGACCGCATCGTACCGGCTCTTAAGGTAGCTTCTGTTGGAGCACCAGGACAAGCTCGCCATCCCGCCCGCTGCTTTCCTGCATTATTGCTCACCAAAACCGTTCGCCGAAACAAAAATAGGTAAATATGTAACCTATTTACCATGGTATCTCTCCCCTGGGTGCCTTGTGTTTTGCGCCGACTGCTCTTGATCTCCGTGAACGCACCCGCTGTCTCCAAACCTTGCAGAGCAGCACATTGAAGCGCTTGAAAACACAGCACAACATTCCCTAATAACACTTGCAATGCATTATGACTTCAAAGGTATGGCTTTAAGTCTATGACATTATTATTTATTGATTTTATTTTGTTTTATTTCTTTGATCACCAACTGCCACGACAACACACTCGTTTTTTTATGCAGTACTCCTGACGAACTTCACCCATTGCCCGCATCGTACCGGCTCTTAAGCTAGCTTGTGTTGGAGCAGCAGGACAAGCTCGCCATCCCGCCCGCTGCTTTCCTGCATTAATGCTCACCAAAACACAACGCACCCAGGGGAGAGATACCATGGTAAATAGGTAACCTATTTACCATGGTATCCCTCCCCTGCGGCGGCTGCTCTTGATCTCCGGCTGCTCTTGATCTCCGTGAACGCACCCGCTGTCACATTGAAGCGCTTGAAAACACAGCACAACATTCCCTAATAACACTTGCAATGCATTATGACTTCAAAGGTATGACTTTAAGTCTATGACATTATTATTTATTGATTTTATTTTGTTTTATTTCTTTGATCACCAACTGCCACGACAACACACTCGTTTTTGTATGCAGTACTCCTGACGAACTTCACCAATTGACCGCATCGTACCGGATCTTAAGGTAGCTTCTGTTGGAGCAGCAGGACAAGCTCGCCATCCCGCCCGCTGCTTTCCTGCATTATTGCTCACCAAAACCGTTCGCCGAAACAAAAATAGGTAAATATGTAACCTATTTACCATGGTATCTCTCCCCTGGGTGCCTTGTGTTTTGCGCCGGCTGCTCTTGATCTCCGTGAACGCACCCGCTGTCTCCAAACCTTGCAGAGCAGCACATTGAAGCGCTTGAAAACACAGCACAACATTCCCTAATAACACTTGCAATGCATTATGACTTCAAAGGTATGACTTTAAGTCTATGATATTATTATTTATTGATTTTATTTTGTTTTATTTCTTTGATCACCAACTGCCACGACAACACACTCGTTTTTTTATGCAGTACTCCTGACGAACTTCACCAATTGACCGCATCGTACCGGCTCTTAAGGTAGCTTGTGTTGGAGCAGCAGGACAAGCTCGCCATCCCGCCCGCTGTTTTCTTGCATTACTGCTCACCAAAACCGTTCGCCGAAACAAAAATAGGTAAATAGGTAACCTATTTACCATGGTATCTCTCCCCTGGGTGCCTTGTGTTTTGCGCCGGCTGCTCTTGATCTCCGTGAACGCACCCGCTGTCTCCAAACCTTGCAGAGCAGCACATTGAAGCGCTTGAAAACACAGCACAACATTCCCTAATAACACTTGCAATGCATTATGACTTCAAAGGTATGACTTTAAGTCTATGACATTATTATTTATTGATTTTATTTTGTTTTATTTCTTTGATCACCAACTGCCACGACAACACAATCGTTTTTTTATGCAGTACTCCTGACGAACTTCACCCATTGCACGCATCGTACCGGCTCTTAAGCTAGCTTGTGTTGGAGCAGCAGGACAAGCTCGCCATCCCGCCCGCTGCTTTCCTGCATTAATGCTCACCAAAACACAACGCACCCAGGGGAGAGATACCATGGTAAATAGGTGACCTATTTACCATGGTATCCCTCCCCTGCGGCGGCTGCTCTTGATCTCCGTTTGCTCTTGATCTCCGTGAACGCACCCGCTGTCACATTGAAGCGCTTGAAAACACAGCACAACATTCCCTAATAACACTTGCAATGCATTATGACTTCAAAGGTATGACTTTAAGTCTATGACATTATTATTTATTGATTTTATTTTGTTTTATTTCTTTGATCACCAACTGCCACGACAACACACTCGTTTTTTTATGCAGTACTCCTGACGAACTTCACCAATTGACCGCATCGTACCGGCTCTTAAGCTAGCTTCTGTTGGAGCAGCAGGACAAGCTCGCCATCCCGCCCGCTGCTTTCCTGCATTATTGCTCACCAAAACCGTTCGCCGAAACAAAAATAGGTAAATATGTAACCTATTTACCATGGTATCTCTCCCCTGGGTGCCTTATGTTTTGCGCCGACTGCTCTTGATCTCCGTGAACGCACCCGCTGTCTCCAAACCTTGCAGAGCAGCACATTGAAGCGCTTGAAAACACAGCACAACATTCCCTAATAACACTTGCAATGCATTATGACTTCAAAGGTATGGCTTTAAGTCTATGAAATTATTATTTATTGATTTTATTTTGTTTTATTTCTTTGATCACCAACTGCCACGACAACACACTCGTTTTTTTATGCAGTACTCCTGACGAACTTCACCCATTGCCCGCATCGTACCGGCTCTTAAGCTAGCTTGTGTTTGAGCAGCAGGACAAGCTCGCCATCCCGCCCGCTGCTTTCCTGCATTAATGCTCACCAAAACACAACGCACCCAGGGGAGAGATACCATGGTAAATAGGTAACCTATTTACCATGGTATCCCTCCCCTGCGGCGGCTGCTCTTGATCTCCGGCTGCTCTGGATCTCCGTGAACGCACCCGCTGTCACATTGAAGCGCTTGAAAACACAGCACAACATTCCCTAATAACACTTGCAATGCATTATGACTTCAAAGGTATGGCTTTAAGTCTATGACATTATTATTTATTGATTTTATTTTGTTTTATTTCTTTGATCACCAACTGCCACGACAACACACTCGTTTTTTTATGCAGTACTCCTGACGAACTTCACCCATTGCCCGCATCGTACCGGCTCTTAAGCTAGCTTGTGTTGGAGCAGCAGGACAAGCTCGCCATCCCGCCCGCTGCTTTCCTGCATTAATGCTCACCAAAACACAACGCACCCAGGGGAGAGATACCATGGTAAATAGGTAACCTATTTACCATGGTATCCCTCCCCTGCGGCGGCTGCTCTTGATCTCCGGCTGCTCTGGATCTCCGTGAACGCACCCGCTGTCACATTGAAGCGCTTGAAAACACAGCACAACATTCCCTAATAACACTTGCAATGCATTATGACTTCAAAGGTATGACTTTAAGTCTATGACATTATTATTTATTGATTTTATTTTGTTTTATTTCTTTGATCACCAACTGCCACGACAACACACTCGTTTTTGTATGCAGTACTCCTGACGAACTTCACCAATTGACCGCATCGTACCGGCTCTTAAGGTAGCTTCTGTTGGAGCAGCAGGACAAGCTCGCCATCCCGCCCGCTGCTTTCCTGCATTATTGCTCACCAAAACCGTTCGCCGAAACAAAAATAGGTAAATATGTAACCTATTTACCATGGTATCTCTCCCCTGGGTGCCTTGTGTTTTGCGCCGACTGCTCTTGATCTCCGTGAACGCACCCGCTGTCTCCAAACCTTGCAGAGCAGCACATTGAAGCGCTTGAAAACACAGCACAACATTCCCTAATAACACTTGCAATGCATTATGACTTCAAAGGTATGGCTTTAAGTCTATGACATTATTATTTATTGATTTTATTTTGTTTTATTTCTTTGATCACCAACTGCCACGACAACACACTCGTTTTTTTATGCAGTACTCCTGACGAACTTCACCCATTGCCCGCATCGTACCGGCTCTTAAGCTAGCTTGTGTTGGAGCAGCAGGACAAGCTCGCCATCCCGCCCGCTGCTTTCCTGCATTAATGCTCACCAAAACACAACGCACCCAGGGGAGAGATACCATGGTAAATAGGTAACCTATTTACCATGGTATCCCTCCCCTGCGGCGGCTGCTCTTGATCTCCGGCTGCTCTTGATCTCCGTGAACGCACCCGCTGTCACATTGAAGCGCTTGAAAACACAGCACAACATTCCCTAATAACACTTGCAATGCATTATGACTTCAAAGGTATGACTTTAAGTCTATGACATTATTATTTATTGATTTTATTTTGTTTTATTTCTTTGATCACCAACTGCCACGACAACACACTCGTTTTTGTATGCAGTACTCCTGACGAACTTCACCAATTGACCGCATCGTACCGGATCTTAAGGTAGCTTCTGTTGGAGCAGCAGGACAAGCTCGCCATCCCGCCCGCTGCTTTCCTGCATTATTGCTCACCAAAACCGTTCGCCGAAACAAAAATAGGTAAATATGTAACCTATTTACCATGGTATCTCTCCCCTGGGTGCCTTGTGTTTTGCGCCGGCTGCTCTTGATCTCCGTGAACGCACCCGCTGTCTCCAAACCTTGCAGAGCAGCACATTGAAGCGCTTGAAAACACAGCACAACATTCCCTAATAACACTTGCAATGCATTATGACTTCAAAGGTATGGCTTTAAGTCTATGACATTATTATTTATTGATTTTATTTTGTTTTATTTCTTTGATCACCAACTGCCACGACAACACACTCGTTTTTTTATGCAGTACTCCTGACGAACTTCACCCATTGCCCGCATCGTACCGGCTCTTAAGCTAGCTTGTGTTGGAGCAGCAGGACAAGCTCGCCATCCCGCCCGCTGCTTTCCTGCATTAATGCTCACCAAAACACAACGCACCCAGGGGAGAGATACCATGGTAAATAGGTAACCTATTTACCATGGTATCCCTCCCCTGCGGCGGCTGCTCTTGATCTCCGGCTGCTCTTGATCTCCGTGAACGCACCCGCTGTCACATTGAAGCGCTTGAAAACACAGCACAACATTCCCTAATAACACTTGCAATGCATTATGACTTCAAAGGTATGACTTTAAGTCTATGATATTATTATTTATTGATTTTATTTTGTTTTATTTCTTTGATCACCAACTGCCACGACAACACACTCGTTTTTTTATGCAGTACTCCTGATGAACTTCACCCATTGCCCGCATCGTACCGGCTCTTAAGGTAGCTTCTGTTGGAGCAGCAGGACAAGCTCGCCATCCCGCCCGCTGCTTTCCTGCATTATTGCTCACCAAAACCGTTCGCCGAAACAAAAATAGGTAAATATGTAACCTATTTACCATGGTATCTCTCCCCTGGGTGCCTTGTGTTTTGCGCCGGCTGCTCTTGATCTCCGTGAACGCACCCGCTGTCTCCAAACCTTGCAGAGCAGCACATTGAAGCGCTTGAAAACACAGCACAACATTCACTAATAACACTTGCAATGCATTATGACTTCAAAGGTATGGCTTTAAGTCTATGACATTATTATTTATTGATTTTATTTTGTTTTATTTCTTTGATCACCAACTGCCACGACAACACACTCGTTTTTTTATGCAGTACTCCTGACGAACTTCACCCATTGCCCGCATCGTACCGGCTCTTAAGCTAGCTTGTGTTGGAGCAGCAGGACAAGCTCGCCATCCCGCCCGCTGCTTTCCTGCATTAATGCTCACCAAAACACAACGCACCCAGGGGAGAGATACCATGGTAAATAGGTAACCTATTTACCATGGTATCCCTCCCCTGCGGCGGCTGCTCTTGATCTCCGGCTGCTCTTGATCTCCGTGAACGCACCCGCTGTCACATTGAAGCGCTTGAAAACACAGCACAACATTCCCTAATAACACTTGCAATGCATTATGACTTCAAAGGTATGACTTTAAGTCTATGACATTATTATTTATTGATTTTATTTTGTTTTATTTCTTTGATCACCAACTGCCACGACAACACACTCGTTTTTTTATGCAGTACTCCTGACGAACTTCACCCATTGCCCGCATCGTACCGGCTCTTAAGCTAGCTTGTGTTGGAGCAGCAGGACAAGCTCGCCATCCCGCCCGCTGCTTTCCTGCATTAATGCTCACCAAAACACAACGCACCCAGGGGAGAGATACCATGGTAAATAGGTAACCTATTTACCATGGTATCCCTCCCCTGCGGCGGCTGCTCTTGATCTCCGGCTGCTCTTGATCTCCGTGAACGCACCCGCTGTCACATTGAAGCGCTTGAAAACACAGCACAACATTCCCTAATAACACTTGCAATGCATTATGACTTCAAAGGTATGACTTTAAGTCTATGACATTATTATTTATTGATTTTATTTTGTTTTATTTCTTTGATCACCAACTGCCACGACAACACACTCGTTTTTTTATGCAGTACTCCTGACGAACTTCACCAATTGACCGCATCGTACCGGCTCTTAAGCTAGCTTCTGTTGGAGCAGCAGGACAAGCTCGCCATCCCGCCCGCTGCTTTCCTGCATTATTGCTCACCAAAACCGTTCGCCGAAACAAAAATAGGTAAATATGTAACCTATTTACCATGGTATCTCTCCCCTGGGTGCCTTGTGTTTTGCGCCGGCTGCTCTTGATCTCCGTGAACGCACCCGCTGTCTCCAAACCTTGCAGAGCAGCACATTGAAGCGCTTGAAAACACAGCACAACATTCCCTAATAACACTTGCAATGCATTATGACTTCAAAGGTATGACTTTAAGTCTATGACATTATTATTTATTGATTTTATTTTGTTTTATTTCTTTGATCACCAACTGCCACGACAACACACTCGTTTTTTTATGCAGTACTCCTGACGAACTTCACCCATTGCACGCATGGTACCTGCTCTTAAGCTAGCTTGTGTTGGAGCAGCAGGACAAGCTCGCCATCCCGCCCGCTGCTTTCCTGCATTAATGCTCACAAAAACACAACGCACCCAGGGGAGAGATACCATGGTAAATAGGTAACCTATTTACCATGGTATCCCTCCCCTGCGGCGGCTGCTCTTGATCTCCGTTTGCTCTTGATCTTCGTGAACGCACCCGCTGTCTCCAAACCTTGCAGAGCAGCACATTGAAGCGCTTGAAAACACAGCACAACATTCCCTAATAACACTTGCAATGCATTATGACTTCAAAGGTATGACTTTAAGTCTATGACATTATTATTTATTGATTATATTTTGTTTTATTTCTTTGATCACCAACTGCCACGACAACACACTCGTTTTTTTATGCAGTACTCCTGACGAACTTCACCCATTGCACGCATCGTACCGGCTCTTAAGCTAGCTTGTGTTGGAGCAGCAGGACAAGCTCGCCATCCCGCCCGCTGCTTTCCTGCATTAATGCTCACCAAAACACAACGCACCCAGGGGAGAGATACCATGGTAAATAGGTAACCTATTTACCATGGTATCCCTCCCCTGCGGCGGCTGCTCTTGATCTCCGTTTGCTCTTGATCTCCGTGAACGCACCCGCTGTCACATTGAAGCGCTTGAAAACACAGCACAACATTCCCTAATAACACTTGCAATGCATTATGACTTCAAAGGTATGACTTTAAGTCTATGACATTATTATTTATTGATTTTATTTTGTTTTATTTCTTTGATCACCAACTGCCACGACAACACACTCGTTTTTTTTATGCAGTACTCCTGACGAACTTCACCAATTGACCGCATCGTACCGGCTCTTAAGCTAGCTTCTGTTGGAGCAGCAGGACAAGCTCGCCATCCCGCCCGCTGCTTTCCTGCATTATTGCTCACCAAAACCGTTCGCCGAAACAAAAATAGGTAAATATGTAACCTATTTACCATGGTATCTCTCCCCTGGGTGCCTTGTGTTTTGCGCCGGCTGCTCTTGATCTCCGTGAACGCACCCGCTGTCTCCAAACCTTGCAGAGCAGCACATTGAAGCGCTTGAAAACACAGCACAACATTCCCTAATAACACTTGCAATGCATTATGACTTCAAAGGTATGACTTTAAGTCTATGACATTATTATTTATTGATTTTATTTTGTTTTATTTCTTTGATCACCAACTGCCACGACAACACACTCGTTTTTTTATGCAGTACTCCTGACGAACTTCACCCATTGCACGCATGGTACCTGCTCTTAAGCTAGCTTGTGTTGGAGCAGCAGGACAAGCTCGCCATCCCGCCCGCTGCTTTCCTGCATTAATGCTCACCAAAACACAACGCACCCAGGGGAGAGATACCATGGTAAATAGGTAACCTATTTACCATGGTATCCCTCCCCTGCGGCGGCTGCTCTTGATCTCCGTTTGCTCTTGATCTCCGTGAACGCACCCGCTGTCTCCAAACCTTTCAGAGCAGCACATTGAAGCGCTTGAAAACACAGCACAACATTCCCTAATAACACTTGCAATGCATTATGACTTCAAAGGTATGACTTTAAGTCTATGACATTATTATTTATTGATTTTATTTTGTTTTATTTCTTTGATCACCAACTGCCACGACAACACACTCGTTTTTTTAATGCAGTACTCCTGACGAACTTCACCAATTGACCGCATCGTACCGGCTCTTAAGCTAGCTTCTGTTGGAGCAGCAGGACAAGCTCGCCATCCCGCCCGCTGCTTTCCTGCATTATTGCTCACCAAAACCGTTCGCCGAAACAAAAATAGGTAAATATGTAACCTATTTACCATGGTATCTCTCCCCTGGGTGCCTTGTGTTTTGCGCCGACTGCTCTTGATCTCCGTGAACGCACCCGCTGTCTCCAAACCTTGCAGAGCAGCACATTGAAGCGCTTGAAAACACAGCACAACATTCCCTAATAACACTTGCAATGCATTATGACTTCAAAGGTATGGCTTTAAGTCTATGACATTATTATTTATTGATTTTATTTTGTTTTATTTCTTTGATCACCAACTGCCACGACAACACACTCGTTTTTTTATGCAGTACTCCTGACGAACTTCACCAATTGACCGCATCGTACCGGCTCTTAAGGTAGCTTGTGTTGGAGCAGCAGGACAAGCTCGCCATCCCGCCCGCAGCTTTCTTGCATTACTGCTCACCAAAACCGTTCGCCGAAACAAAAATAGGTAAATAGGTAACCTATTTACCATGGTATCTCTCCCCTGGGTGCCTTGTGTTTTGCGCCGGCTGCTCTTGATCTCCGTGAACGCACCCGCTGTCTCCAAACCTTGCAGAGCAGCACATTGAAGCGCTTGAAAACACAGCACAACATTCCCTAATAACACTTGCAATGCATTATGACTTCAAAGGTATGACTTTAAGTCTATGACATTATTATTTATTGATTTTATTTTGTTTTATTTCTTTGATCACCAACTGCCACGACAACACACTCGTTTTTGTATGAAGTACTCCTGACGAACTTCACCAATTGACCGCATCGTACGGCTCTTAAGGTAGCTTCTGTTGGAGCAGCAGGACAAGCTCGCCATCCCGCCCGCTGCTTTCCTGCATTATTGCTCACCAAAACCGTTCGCCGAAACAAAAATAGGTAAATATGTAACCTATTTACCATGGTATCTCTCCCCTGGGTGCCTTGTGTTTTGCGCCGGCTGCTCTTGATCTCCGTGAACGCACCCGCTGTCTCCAAACCTTGCAGAGCAGCACATTGAAGCGCTTGAAAACACAGCACAACATTCCCTAATAACACTTGCAATGCATTATGACTTCAAAGGTATGGCTTTAAGTCTATGACATTATTATTTATTGATTTTATTTTGTTTTATTTCTTTGATCACCAACTGCCACGACAACACACTCGTTTTTTTATGCAGTACTCCTGACGAACTTCACCCATTGCCCGCATCGTACCGGCTCTTAAGCTAGCTTGTGTTGGAGCAGCAGGACAAGCTCGCCATCCCGCCCGCTGCTTTCCTGCATTAATGCTCACCAAAACACAACGCACCCAGGGGAGAGATACCATGGTAAATAGGTAACCTATTTACCATGGTATCCCTCCCCTGCGGCGGCTGCTCTTGATCTCCGGCTGCTCTTGATCTCCGTGAACGCACCCGCTGTCACATTGAAGCGCTTGAAAACACAGCACAACATTCCCTAATAACACTTGCAATGCATTATGACTTCAAAGGTATGGATTTAAGTCTATGACATTATTATTTATTGATTTTATTTTGTTTTATTTCTTTGATCACCAACTGCCACGACAACACACTCGTTTTTTTAATGCAGTACTCCTGACGAACTTCACCAATTGACCGCATCGTACCGGCTCTTAAGCTAGCTTCTGTTGGAGCAGCAGGACAAGCTCGCCATCCCGCCCGCTGCTTTCCTGCATTATTGCTCACCAAAACCGTTCGCCGAAACAAAAATAGGTAAATATGTAACCTATTTACCATGGTATCTCTCCCCTGGGTGCCTTGTGTTTTGCGCCGACTGCTCTTGATCTCCGTGAACGCACCCGCTGTCTCCAAACCTTGCAGAGCAGCACATTGAAGCGCTTGAAAACACAGCACAACATTCCCTAATAACACTTGCAATGCATTATGACTTCAAAGGTATGGCTTTAAGTCTATGACATTATTATTTATTGATTTTATTTTGTTTTATTTCTTTGATCACCAACTGCCACGACAACACACTCGTTTTTTTATGCAGTACTCCTGACGAACTTCACCAATTGACCGCATCGTACCGGCTCTTAAGGTAGCTTGTGTTGGAGCAGCAGGACAAGCTCGCCATCCCGCCCGCAGCTTTCTTGCATTACTGCTCACCAAAACCGTTCGCCGAAACAAAAATAGGTAAATAGGTAACCTATTTACCATGGTATCTCTCCCCTGGGTGCCTTGTGTTTTGCGCCGGCTGCTCTTGATCTCCGTGAACGCACCCGCTGTCTCCAAACCTTGCAGAGCAGCACATTGAAGCGCTTGAAAACACAGCACAACATTCCCTAATAACACTTGCAATGCATTATGACTTCAAAGGTATGACTTTAAGTCTATGACATTATTATTTATTGATTTTATTTTGTTTTATTTCTTTGATCACCAACTGCCACGACAACACACTCGTTTTTGTATGAAGTACTCCTGACGAACTTCACCAATTGACCGCATCGTACGGCTCTTAAGGTAGCTTCTGTTGGAGCAGCAGGACAAGCTCGCCATCCCGCCCGCTGCTTTCCTGCATTATTGCTCACCAAAACCGTTCGCCGAAACAAAAATAGGTAAATATGTAACCTATTTACCATGGTATCTCTCCCCTGGGTGCCTTGTGTTTTGCGCCGGCTGCTCTTGATCTCCGTGAACGCACCCGCTGTCTCCAAACCTTGCAGAGCAGCACATTGAAGCGCTTGAAAACACAGCACAACATTCCCTAATAACACTTGCAATGCATTATGACTTCAAAGGTATGGCTTTAAGTCTATGACATTATTATTTATTGATTTTATTTTGTTTTATTTCTTTGATCACCAACTGCCACGACAACACACTCGTTTTTTTTATGCAGTACTCCTGACGAACTTCACCCATTGCCCGCATCGTACCGGCTCTTAAGCTAGCTTGTGTTGGAGCAGCAGGACAAGCTCGCCATCCCGCCCGCTGCTTTCCTGCATTAATGCTCACCAAAACACAACGCACCCAGGGGAGAGATACCATGGTAAATAGGTAACCTATTTACCATGGTATCCCTCCCCTGCGGCGGCTGCTCTTGATCTCCGGCTGCTCTTGATCTCCGTGAACGCACCCGCTGTCACATTGAAGCGCTTGAAAACACAGCACAACATTCCCTAATAACACTTGCAATGCATTATGACTTCAAAGGTATGGATTTAAGTCTATGACATTATTATTTATTGATTTTATTTTGTTTTATTTCTTTGATCACCAACTGCCACGACAACACACTCGTTTTTTTATGCAGTACTCCTGACGAACTTCACCCATTGCCCGCATCGTACCGGCTCTTAAGCTAGCTTGTGTTGGAGCAGCAGGACAAGCTCGCCATCCCGCCCGCTGCTTTCCTGCATTAATGCTCACCAAAACACAACGCACCCAGGGGAGAGATACCATGGTAAATAGGTAACCTATTTACCATGGTATCCCTCCCCTGCGGCGGCTGCTCTTGATCTCCGGCTGCTCTGGATCTCCGTGAACGCACCCGCTGTCACATTGAAGCGCTTGAAAACACAGCACAACATTCCCTAATAACACTTGCAATGCATTATGACTTCAAAGGTATGACTTTAAGTCTATGACATTATTATTTATTGATTTTATTTTGTTTTATTTCTTTGATCACCAACTGCCACGACAACACACTCGTTTTTTTATGCAGTACTCCTGACGAACTTCACCCATTGCCCGCATCGTACCGGCTCTTAAGCTAGCTTGTGTTGGAGCAGCAGGACAAGCTCGCCATCCCGCCCGCTGCTTTCCTGCATTAATGCTCACCAAAACACAACGCACCCAGGGGAGAGATACCATGGTAAATAGGTAACCTATTTACCATGGTATCCCTCCCCTGCGGCGGCTGCTCTTGATCTCCGTTTGCTCTTGATCTCCGTGAACGCACCCGCTGTCTCCAAACCTTGCAGAGCAGCACATTGAAGCGCTTGAAAACACAGCACAACATTCCCTAATAACACTTGCAATGCATTATGACTTCAAAGGTATGACTTTAAGTCTATGACATTATTATTTATTGATTTTATTTTGTTTTATTTCTTTGATCACCAACTGCCACGACAACACACTCGTTTTTTTATGCAGTACTCCTGACGAACTTCACCAATTGACCGCATCGTACCGGCTCTTAAGGTAGCTTGTGTTGGAGCAGCAGGACAAGCTCGCCATCCCGCCCGCTGCTTTCCTTGCATTACTGCTCACCAAAACCGTTCGCCGAAACAAAAATAGGTAAATAGGTAACCTATTTACCATGGTATCTCTCCCCTGGGTGCCTTGTGTTTTGCGCCGGCTGCTCTTGATCTCCGTGAACGCACCCGCTGTCTCCAAACCTTGCAGAGCAGCACATTGAAGCGCTTGAAAACACAGCACAACATTCCCTAATAACACTTGCAATGCATTATGACTTCAAAGGTATGACTTTAAGTCTATGACATTATTATTTATTGATTTTATTTTGTTTTATTTCTTTGATCACCAACTGCCACGACAACACACTCGTTTTTTTATGCAGTACTCCTGACGAACTTCACCAATTGACCGCATCGTACCGGCTCTTAAGGTAGCTTGTGTTGGAGCAGCAGGACAAGCTCGCCATCCCGCCCGCTGCTTTCCTGCATTATTGCTCACCAAAACCGTTCGCCGAAACAAAAATAGGTAAATATGTAACCTATTTACCATGGTATCTCTCCCCTGGGTGCCTTGTGTTTTGCGCCGGCTGCTCTTGATCTCCGTGAACGCACCCGCTGTCTCCAAACCTTGCAGAGCAGCACATTGAAGCGCTTGAAAACACAGCACAACATTCCCTAATAACACTTGCAATGCATTATGACTTCAAAGGTATGACTTTAAGTCTATGACATTATTATTTATTGATTTTATTTTGTTTTATTTCTTTGATCACCAACTGCCACGACAACACACTCGTTTTTTTATGCAGTACTCCTGACGAACTTCACCCATTGCCCGCATCGTACCGGCTCTTAAGCTAGCTTGTGTTGGAGCAGCAGGACAAGCTCGCCATCCCGCCCGCTGCTTTCCTGCATTAATGCTCACCAAAACACAACGCACCCAGGGGAGAGATACCATGGTAAATAGCTAACCTATTTACCATGGTATCCCTCCCCTGCGGCGGCTGCTCTTGATCTCCGGCTGCTCTTGATCTCCGTGAACGCACCCGCTGTCACATTGAAGCGCTTGAAAACACAGCACAACATTCCCTAATAACACTTGCAATGCATTATGACTTCAAAGGTATGGATTTAAGTCTATGACATTATTATTTATTGATTTTATTTTGTTTTATTTCTTTGATCACCAACTGCCACGACAACACACTCGTTTTTTTATGCAGTACTCCTGACGAACTTCACCCATTGCCCGCATCGTACCGGCTCTTAAGCTAGCTTGTGTTGGAGCAGCAGGACAAGCTCGCCATCCCGCCCGCTGCTTTCCTGCATTAATGCTCACCAAAACACAACGCACCCAGGGGAGAGATACCATGGTAAATAGGTAACCTATTTACCATGGTATCCCTCCCCTGCGGCGGCTGCTCTTGATCTCCGGCTGCTCTTGATCTCCGTGAACACACCCGCTGTCACATTGAAGCGCTTGAAAACACAGCACAACATTCCCTAATAACACTTGCAATGCATTATGACTTCAAAGGTATGACTTTAAGTCTATGACATTATTATTTATTGATTTTATTTTGTTTTATTTCTTTGATCACCAACTGCCACGACAACACACTCGTTTTTTTATGCAGTACTCCTGACGAACTTCACCCATTGCCCGCATCGTACCGGCTCTTAAGCTAGCTTGTGTTGGAGCAGCAGGACAAGCTCGCCATCCCGCCCGCTGCTTTCCTGCATTAATGCTCACCAAAACACAACGCACCCAGGGGAGAGATACCATGGTAAATAGGTAACCTATTTACCATGGTATCCCTCCCCTGCGGCGGCTGCTCTTGATCTCCGGCTGCTCTTGATCTCCGTGAACGCACCCGCTGTCACATTGAAGCGCTTGAAAACACAGCACAACATTCCCTAATAACACTTGCAATGCATTATGACTTCAAAGGTATGACTTTAAGTCTATGACATTATTATTTATTGATTTTATTTTGTTTTATTTCTTTGATCACCAACTGCCACGACAACACACTCGTTTTTTTTATGCAGTACTCCTGACGAACTTCACCAATTGACCGCATCGTACCGGCTCTTAAGCTAGCTTCTGTTGGAGCAGCAGGACAAGCTCGCCATCCCGCCCGCTGCTTTCCTGCATTATTGCTCACCAAAACCGTTCGCCGAAACAAAAATAGGTAAATATGTAACCTATTTACCATGGTATCTCTCCCCTGGGTGCCTTGTGTTTTGCGCCGGCTGCTCTTGATCTCCGTGAACGCACCCGCTGTCTCCAAACCTTGCAGAGCAGCACATTGAAGCGCTTGAAAACACAGCACAACATTCCCTAATAACACTTGCAATGCATTATGACTTCAAAGGTATGACTTTAAGTCTATGACATTATTATTTATTGATTTTATTTTGTTTTATTTCTTTGATCACCAACTGCCACGACAACACACTCGTTTTTTTATGCAGTACTCCTGACGAACTTCACCCATTGCACGCATGGTACCTGCTCTTAAGCTAGCTTGTGTTGGAGCAGCAGGACAAGCTCGCCATCCCGCCCGCTGCTTTCCTGCATTAATGCTCACCAAAACACAACGCACCCAGGGGAGAGATACCATGGTAAATAGGTAACCTATTTACCATGGTATCCCTCCCCTGCGGCGGCTGCTCTTGATCTCCGTTTGCTCTTGATCTCCGTGAACGCACCCGCTGTCTCCAAACCTTGCAGAGCAGCACATTGAAGCGCTTGAAAACACAGCACAACATTCCCTAATAACACTTGCAATGCATTATGACTTCAAAGGTATGACTTTAAGTCTATGACATTATTATTTATTGATTATATTTTGTTTTATTTCTTTGATCACCAACTGCCACGACAACACACTCGTTTTTTATGCAGTACTCCTGACGAACTTCACCCATTGCACGCATCGTACCGGCTCTTAAGCTAGCTTGTGTTGGAGCAGCAGGACAAGCTCGCCATCCCGCCCGCTGCTTTCCTGCATTAATGCTCACCAAAACACAACGCACCCAGGGGAGAGATACCATGGTAAATAGGTAACCTATTTACCATGGTATCCCTCCCCTGCGGCGGCTGCTCTTGATCTCCGTTTGCTCTTTATCTCCGTGAACGCACCCGCTGTCACATTGAAGCGCTTGAAAACACAGCACAACATTCCCTAATAACACTTGCAATGCATTATGACTTCAAAGGTATGACTTTAAGTCTATGACATTATTATTTATTGATTTTATTTTGTTTTATTTCTTTGATCACCAACTGCCACGACAACACACTCGTTTTTTTTTATGCAGTACTCCTGACGAACTTCACCAATTGACCGCATCGTACCGGCTCTTAAGCTAGCTTCTGTTGGAGCAGCAGGACAAGCTCGCCATCCCGCCCGCTGCTTTCCTGCATTATTGCTCACCAAAACCGTTCGCCGAAACAAAAATAGGTAAATATGTAACCTATTTACCATGGTATCTCTCCCCTGGGTGCCTTGTGTTTTGCGCCGGCTGCTCTTGATCTCCGTGAACGCACCCGCTGTCTCCAAACCTTGCAGAGCAGCACATTGAAGCGCTTGAAAACACAGCACAACATTCACTAATAACACTTGCAATGCATTATGACTTCAAAGGTATGGCTTTAAGTCTATGACATTATTATTTATTGATTTTATTTTGTTTTATTTCTTTGATCACCAACTGCCACGACAACACACTCGTTTTTTTATGCAGTACTCCTGACGAACTTCACCCATTGCACGCATGGTACCTGCTCTTAAGCTAGCTTGTGTTGGAGCAGCAGGACAAGCTCGCCATCCCGCCCGCTGCTTTCCTGCATTAATGCTCACCAAAACACAACGCACCCAGGGGAGAGATACCATGGTAAATAGGTAACCTATTTACCATGGTATCCCTCCCCTGCGGCGGCTGCTCTTGATCTCCGTTTGCTCTTGATCTCCGTGAACGCACCCGCTGTCTCCAAACCTTGCAGAGCAGCACATTGAAGCGCTTGAAAACACAGCACAACATTCCCTAATAACACTTGCAATGCATTATGACTTCAAAGGTATGACTTTAAGTCTATGACATTATTATTTATTGATTTTATTTTGTTTTATTTCTTTGATCACCAACTGCCACGACAACACACTCGTTTTTGTATGCAGTACTCCTGACGAACTTCACCAATTGACCGCATCGTACCGGCTCTTAAGGTAGCTTCTGTTGGAGCAGCAGGACAAGCTCGCCATCCCGCCCGCTGCTTTCCTGCATTATTGCTCACCAAAACCGTTCGCCGAAACAAAAATAGGTAAATATGTAACCTATTTACCATGGTATCTCTCCCCTGGGTGCCTTGTGTTTTGCGCCGGCTGCTCTTGATCTCCGTGAACGCACCCGCTGTCTCCAACCTTGCAGAGCAGCACATTGAAGCGCTTGAAAACACAGCACAACATTCCCTAATAACACTTGCAATGCATTATGACTTCAAAGGTATGACTTTAAGTCTATGACATTATTATTTATTGATTATATTTTGTTTTATTTCTTTGATCACCAACTGCCACGACAACACACTCGTTTTTTTATGCAGTACTCCTGACGAACTTCACCCATTGCACGCATCGTACCGGCTCTTAAGCTAGCTTGTGTTGGAGCAGCAGGACAAGCTCGCCATCCCGCCCGCTGCTTTCCTGCATTAATGCTCACCAAAACACAACGCACCCAGGGGAGAGATACCATGGTAAATAGGTAACCTATTTACCATGGTATCCCTCCCCTGCGGCGGCTGCTCTTGATCTCCGTTTGCTCTTGATCTCCGTGAACGCACCCGCTGTCACATTGAAGCGCTTGAAAACACAGCACAACATTCCCTAATAACACTTGCAATGCATTATGACTTCAAAGGTATGACTTTAAGTCTATGACATTATTATTTATTGATTTTATTTTGTTTTATTTCTTTGATCACCAACTGCCACGACAACACACTCGTTTTTTTTATGCAGTACTCCTGACGAACTTCACCAATTGACCGCATCGTACCGGCTTTTAAGCTAGCTTCTGTTGGAGCAGCAGGACAAGCTCGCCATCCCGCCCGCTGCTTTCCTGCATTATTGCTCACCAAAACCGTTCGCCCGAAACAAAAATAGGTAAATATGTAACCTATTTACCATGGTATCTCTCCCCTGGGTGCCTTGTGTTTTGCGCCGGCTGCTCTTGATCTCCGTGAACGCACCCGCTGTCTCCAAACCTTGCAGAGCAGCACATTGAAGCGCTTGAAAACACAGCACAACATTCCCTAATAACACTTGCAATGCATTATGACTTCAAAGGTATGACTTTAAGTCTATGACATTATTATTTATTGATTTTATTTTGTTTTATTTCTTTGATCACCAACTGCCACGACAACACACTCGTTTTTTTATGCAGTACTCCTGACGAACTTCACCCATTGCACGCATGGTACCTGCTCTTAAGCTAGCTTGTGTTGGAGCAGCAGGACAAGCTCGCCATCCCGCCCGCTGCTTTCCTGCATTAATGCTCACCAAAACACAACGCACCCAGGGGAGAGATACCATGGTAAATAGGTAACCTATTTACCATGGTATCCCTCCCCTGCGGCGGCTGCTCTTGATCTCCGTTTGCTCTTGATCTCCGTGAACGCACCCGCTGTCTCCAAACCTTTCAGAGCAGCACATTTAAGCGCTTGAAAACACAGCACAACATTCCCTAATAACACTTGCAATGCATTATGACTTCAAAGGTATGACTTTAAGTCTATGACATTATTATTTATTGATTTTATTTTGTTTTATTTCTTTGATCACCAACTGCCACGACAACACACTCGTTTTTTTAATGCAGTACTCCTGACGAACTTCACCAATTGACCGCATCGTACCGGCTCTTAAGCTAGCTTCTGTTGGAGCAGCAGGACAAGCTCGCCATCCCGCCCGCTGCTTTCCTGCATTATTGCTCACCAAAACCGTTCGCCGAAACAAAAATAGGTAAATATGTAACCTATTTACCATGGTATCTCTCCCCTGGGTGCCTTGTGTTTTGCGCCGACTGCTCTTGATCTCCGTGAACGCACCCGCTGTCTCCAAACCTTGCAGAGCAGCACATTGAAGCGCTTGAAAACACAGCACAACATTCCCTAATAACACTTGCAATGCATTATGACTTCAAAGGTATGGCTTTAAGTCTATGAAATTATTATTTATTGATTTTATTTTGTTTTATTTCTTTGATCACCAACTGCCACGACAACACACTCGTTTTTTTATGCAGTACTCCTGACGAACTTCACCCATTGCCCTCATCGTACCGGCTCTTAAGCTAGCTTGTGTTTGAGCAGCAGGACAAGCTCGCCATCCCGCCCGCTGCTTTCCTGCATTAATGCTCACCAAAACACAACGCACCCAGGGGAGAGATACCATGGTAAATAGGTAACCTATTTACCATGGTATCCCTCCCCTGCGGCGGCTGCTCTTGATCTCCGGCTGCTCTGGATCTCCGTGAACGCACCCGCTGTCACATTGAAGCGCTTGAAAACACAGCACAACATTCCCTAATAACACTTGCAATGCATTATGACTTCAAAGGTATGACTTTAAGTCTATGACATTATTATTTATTGATTTTATTTTGTTTTATTTCTTTGATCACCAACTGCCACGACAACACACTCGTTTTTGTATGCAGTACTCCTGACGAACTTCACCAATTGACCGCATCGTACCGGCTCTTAAGGTAGCTTCTGTTGGAGCAGCAGGACAAGCTCGCCATCCCGCCCGCTGCTTTCCTGCATTATTGCTCACCAAAACCGTTAGCCGAAACAAAAATAGGTAAATATGTAACCTATTTACCATGGTATCTCTCCCCTGGGTGCCTTGTGTTTTGCGCAGGCTGCTCTTGATCTCCGTGAACGCACCCGCTGTCTCCAAACCTTGCAGAGCAGCACATTGAAGCGCTTGAAAACACAGCACAACATTCCCTAATAACACTTGCAATGCATTATGACTTCAAAGGTATGACTTTAAGTCTATGACATTATTATTTATTGATTTTATTTTGTTTTATTTCTTTGATCACCAACTGCCACGACAACACACTCGTTTTTTTATGCAGTACTCCTGACGAACTTCACCAATTGACCGCATCGTACCGGCTCTTAAGGTAGCTTGTGTTGGAGCAGCAGGACAAGCTCGCCATCCCGCCAGCTGCTTTCTTGCATTACTGCTCACCAAAACCGTTCGCCGAAACAAAAATAGGTAAATAGGTAACCTATTTACCATGGTATCTCTCCCCTGGGTGCCTTGTGTTTTGCGCCGGCTGCTCTTGATCTCCGTGAACGCACCCGCTGTCTCCAAACCTTGCAGAGCAGCACATTGAAGCGCTTGAAAACACAGCACAACATTCCCTAATAACACTTGCAATGCATTATGACTTCAAAGGTATGACTTTAAGTCTATGACATTATTATTTATTGATTTTATTTTGTTTTATTTCTTTGATCACCAACTGCCACGACAACACACTCGTTTTTGTATGAAGTACTCCTGACGAACTTCACCAATTGACCGCATCGTACCGGCTCTTAAGGTAGCTTCTGTTGGAGCAGCAGGACAAGCTCGCCATCCCGCCCGCTGCTTTCCTGCATTATTGCTCACCAAAACCGTTCGCCGAAACAAAAATAGGTAAATATGTAACCTATTTACCATGGTATCTCTCCCCTGGGTGCCTTGTGTTTTGCGCCGGCTGCTCTTGATCTCCGTGAACGCACCGCTGTCTCCAAACCTTGCAGAGCAGCACATTGAAGCGCTTGAAAACACAGCACAACATTCCCTAATAACACTTGCAATGCATTATGACTTCAAAGGTATGGCTTTAAGTCTATGACATTATTATTTATTGATTTTATTTTGTTTTATTTCTTTGATCACCAACTGCCACGACAACACACTCGTTTTTTTATGCAGTACTCCTGACGAACTTCACCCATTGCCCGCATCGTACCGGCTCTTAAGCTAGCTTGTGTTGGAGCAGCAGGACAAGCTCGCCATCCCGCCCGCTGCTTTCCTGCATTATTGCTCACCAAAACCGTTCGCCGAAACAAAAATAGGTAAATATGTAACCTATTTACCATGGTATCTCTCCCCTGGGTGCCTTGTGTTTTGCGCCGGCTGCTCTTGATCTCCGTGAACGCACCCGCTGTCTCCAAACCTTGCAGAGCAGCACATTGAAGCGCTTGAAAACACAGCACAACATTCCCTAATAACACTTGCAATGCATTATGACTTCAAAGGTATGGCTTTAAGTCTATGACATTATTATTTATTGATTTTATTTTGTTTTATTTCTTTGATCACCAACTGCCACGACAACACACTCGTTTTTTTATGCAGTACTCCTGACGAACTTCACCCATTGCCCGCATCGTACCGGCTCTTAAGCTAGCTTGTGTTGGAGCAGCAGGACAAGCTCGCCATCCCGCCCGCTGCTTTCCTGCATTAATGCTCACCAAAACACAACGCACCCAGGGGAGAGATACCATGGTAAATAGGTAACCTATTTACCATGGTATCCCTCCCCTGCGGCGGCTGCTCTTGATCTCCGGCTGCTCTTGATCTCCGTGAACGCACCCGCTGTCACATTGAAGCGCTTGAAAACACAGCACAACATTCCCTAATAACACTTGCAATGCA
>NW_026708626.1:0-10000 GCF_902713425.1 Acipenser ruthenus
CCATACACATATACCTTAATATCGACATGGTTTTTCAGTTTTAATTAAAGTGGTTGAATATTAGTGTAAAATGATGTACTTTTAACAATACGCAAATACACTTCTACAAATACAGTTTTAGTAAGTCAATATTAACATACATTTACCGAAAAAATACGGTGTTTTTTTTTTACAGTGTTCCTTGAGAATATATAAAAATACAAATATATGCTGCTGCTGTATAATTAGGACTTAACTTACCACAGAGTGTCCCAAATGCTCCGTGACGTTGTCCGACAGGTACAGCAACTTCCCTTCGCTCGTCACAACCAGTAGAAAGCCCGGAAGAGTCTGGATAAAATCGGTCATGTCTTGAAAAGAGAAACAGCCCCCGCTTTCACCCCACCAGTCGTCATCTGTAATACAGAGAAGCCAAAAAATATATAAAATACAAATACAGTGAACGCTTGAGTCAATCTGTTGAAATAATAAGACATTTGCGGCGGAAAAAGACCCGAGTTGCTGTTTATTCAAAGCGTCTCGCCTCACTCGCAGAAATGCTACGGCAGATGACCGCATAAAACGGGTGGCTGAAAATCTAAATCTATCAATCTATCCATCTCTATTTCTCTGTACACTTAATCCGGTATGTATCATGTCAAACTAAAAACAAATATTATATATATATTATTTTACGCTAAAAAATACAGAACGCAAGTTGCTTGCCGGTAACCAAGCTACTAGACGCCGGTCTCCCGCATTCCAGCACCACGGACAGCGACTTCCGCAGCGCGCGTTCGCTCTTGCCTCTATAACAAGATAACAAGCGAGCCGGCGAGTGAGTGCTGGCGTTTCAGCACCGCGGATAGCGTTATAACTAATCCCCGATTTGCACGATCGACTGCAGCCAGAACACAGGTAGGGTGGGGGGGTGGGGGTGGGGTGGGGGGCGACTTACAATTGCTACAAGATGTCACGTTATTTTTTACATACCCATTTAGGCAGTTGGGTTTTTACTGGAGCAATCTAGGTACCTTGCTCAGGGGTACAGCAGCAGCGTCCCCCACCTGGGATTGAACCCACGACCTCTGGTCAAGAGTGAAGAACCCTAACCACTACACCACACTGCTGCCCAATATGAATGAACGCTAGCGCCCCTACAACAGAGCGATTAAGGCATGACGCACGCAGCCCGCACGCAGAGCATCGACCTGTTGGCTCTATTGGCTTGAATAAAGAGCTGCCTTCAAAGTTAACGGCGGTATATATATAGTGGAACAAACACACACACACAAAAACAAAAACAGCGTCTTTACCTTGGGAAAAAAAGATGGACTTCCTGGTGTACATGCAAGCCAGCGACATGATATGTAGGTAGGAGAGACGAGACTTATCCGCTTCGGAGATCGGGAGGAGGTCTTTCAAATTCCGGATTTCGCGCGTTGATCTGGTCCCTTCTCGCCTTGGAGGCTCCTTTGGTCGACCGGTACATCTTGATTGAGACGGCGTCGGTATTTCAGAAGGCGGCGGTCGCTGAGCTGAGATGCTCCGGGTTGAGTTCCGGAAGAGGCAGCGGCGGCGGCGGCGGCGGCAAAGCCAGAGGAGGGAGGTGTGCGGGCAGTCAGTCTCTCCTCTCTCGCTCCGTCTTCCCTCTCGCTCTCGGTCCCGGGTTCTCCAGTCTGGGGCTGGGTTTGGTTCCTTGTGAGTAGTTTGGTGAATCTCTCCTGTTGCCAGTTTGCCTAGACCGGTGGATCTAGTGAGTTACTCTGCTTGCAAGTTGTATTTATAGGGTTTCGGTACGAGTGGGGGCCCACTGGCATCTCCTACGTAACTAAGGGGGGATCGGGGGGGGGGCGGGGGGGGGGGGGGGGGTAGTGTGTTCATATCAATGAAAGTAGATGAAGTATTGCAAGGCTATGAGCAGAACCCCCCCCCCCAATCAGACGTCACTATAGTGATGACGCGTTCGAATTAAAAAAAAAACCCCAGCGCTGGCCGCGCAGAGCGCCCGTTTAGGGAAAGAATCCGAGTTAGGGGCGGACTAGCCAGTTGGATTCACGGTCTGTCTCGCTGCAGGTTGGCTGTGAGCGTTTTTAATGCGATCGAAATGGCATCAAATTAATGTCGTAGGTTGTTTTTTTTTTTCGTTTTTTTTTTTTTTTTCTCAGTATAACATGATGCTAAAGCCCACGCTTGCTTAACTGGTTTGATTAAAACACACACACACAACACACACACACACACACACACACAGACACTGAGCCATACTCTCTCTCTCACACACACACACACACACACACACACACACACCGTGTCTGTGTAAGTGCGTCTCAGTGTCTGTGTGTCAGTGTGTGTGTGTGCCTGTGTGAGTGTGTCTCAGTGCGTCAGTGTGTGTGTATGAGTGTGTCTCAGTGTGTGTGTGTGTGTGTGTGTGCCTGTGTGAGTGTGTCCTCAGTGTGTCTGTGTGTCTTAATGTGTGTGTGTGTATGTCTCACTGTCAGTGTTCTGTGTGTCAGTGTGTGTCTCAGTGTGTGTGTGTGTGCCTGTGTGAGTGTGTCTCAGTGTCTGTGTGTCAGTGTGTGTGTGTGCCTGTGTGAATGTGTCTCAGTGTCTCAGGGCGTCAGTGTGTGTGTATGAGTGTGTCTCAGTGTGTCTGTGTGTCAATGTGTGTGTGTGTATGTCTCACTGTCAGTGTCTGTGTGTGTGTGAATGTGTCTCAGTGTCAGTGTATGTGTGTGTGTGTGTGCTGTGTGAAGCAGTCCAATGCTGTGTGTGTAACAGGTACAATTCATTCGTCTGTCACCAGCACAGCTATTTAAAGCAAACCGGTCGATCTAATCACCTGCTCCAATGGGAATGCGTTTCCATCGAACACTATAATAGACACACACACACACACACACACACATATATATAGCATCCACCTAGCACTGCATCCAAATCTAGTCTGTTATATTGAATTAAAAGGTGCCACGCTTTGTAAAATCGATAAAAAGCGATAAGCCATCCATCTCCCTCTCCTCTCCTCTCTCTCTCTCTCTCTTCTCTCTCTCTCTCTCTCTCTCATCTCTCTCTCCTCTCCCTCTCTCTCTCCCTCTCTCCTCCTCTCTCTCTCTCTCTCATCTCTCTCTCTCTCTCTCTCTCTCTGTATTGCATTGCGCAGACATTGTGAATAAAGAGGTGGAGCACGCGGGGAGGACGATATTTCATTCTTGCTTCGATTACATTGCGCTGGTTTCATAACTTTGTTTCCTTATATGGCGAAAAAAAAAAAACCACGAAACGTAATTTAAATTATTATTTAACTCCTTCATTATCGTAGCCTTAACAATAAAGATAAAACAGCCCAGACATATTTTAGACCCGTTTCCCCTGGAATGCCTGTGTCCTGTAAACACTCACAGGAGACGGCGTGCTTTGTGACGGGTGTCGGTTAGAGATAGGCTCGCTGTATTTGTCAGCTTAACAAACATTAGCAAGGAAGGCGAGAGCGATAAACGCTCCAGCCGGTTTGCCTGTCAATGAGGGAACGGGATAAGGCAGAAGACGATAATGCGTTAATTTATTGTCTTTTAAAAAAATAAAAGCATTATTAAAACCGTTAATTACAACTAAACTGCTATTTGGCCATTTAAAATAGTTCAATTTAAGGTAGGCGTCTCCAGTCCTGGTCCTGTTTTTTCTTCCAACTGTACCTAAAATTGCTCAATTTGACCGATTCAGTGCTTATTAGAAGCCTAATCCAAGCCATTAATTTAATGTACAGTTACAACATAAACCAGGAGGGGCGCCGGCTTTCCCGGATCAGGATTGGAGACCCTTGATTTAAGGGTTCTATACCAGGGGCGGCCAAGCAGTCCCGGTCCTGGAGGGCTAGGATTCCACTCCAGGTTTTGCTGGTAAAATTAGACTTCAGGGTCTGGATGGCGGTTTAATTGGTTCGATTACCATTCAGAACGGGGTTGGAACAAAGACCAGGAATGGAAGAGCCAACTCTGGTCACCTCCTGGTTTAGTGGGACGTTTCTTAATTAATTTTGATCTTTGGGTGTTTTCTCTCCTGTTTTCTGACTGCAAAGCGAAGACCGTTCGTGAGAAAACAGTTCACAGAGTCTGAAGGGAGGAGAAGTGGCAAAAGTCGACGAGAAAAGGCATAATAAAGAAATCTCACACGCGACTCGTTTTAAAGCGAGCTTGTCTCGCAGTGACTGCAGAAAACTCCGAAGCACTAAAGCGGAAAGCCAACGAGGGTTCGGCTTCTTCCGAACATGTTGCCATGGTTACCAACGTGATGTCATATCATATTCCAACTCGGGAAGAAACGGTGGGCAGCTGTCTGACTTTATATTATGCAAGCCAATAATCTTCGGTGTTTTACATTTCTCTCTCACATTGAGTATTCTAATAATAATACTAATAATACTAATAATACTAATACTAATAATAATAATAATAATAATAATAATAATAATAATAATATCCAGGGCAGCAGTGTGGCGTAGTGGTCAGGGCTCTGGACTCTTCACCGGAGGGTCGTGGGTTCAATCCCAGGTGGGGGGGACACTGCTGCTGTACCCTTGAGCAAGGTACTTTACCTAGATTGCTCCAGTAAAAACCCAACTGTATAAATGGGGAATTGTATGTAAAAATAATGTGATATCTTGTAACAATTGTAAGTCGCCCTGGATAGGGTGTCTGCTAAGGTGTGGTAAAGCATAGGGAAGCATTGTAAAGCACAGAGAGGTCTGGTAAAGCATAGGGAAGCATTGTAAAGCACAGAGAGGTCTGGTAAAGCATAGGGAAGCATTGTAAAGCACAGAGAGGTGTGGTAAAGCATAGGGAAGCATTGTAAAGCACAGAGAGGTCTGGTAAAGCATGGGGAAGCATTGTAAAGCACAGAGAGGTCTGGTAAAGCATAGGGAAGCATTGTAAAGCACAGAGAGGTCTGGTAAAGCATTGGGAAGCATTGTAAAGCACAGAGAGGTCTGGTGAAGCATTGTAAAGCACAGAGAGGTCTGGTAAAGCATAGGGAAGCATTGTAAAGCACAGAGAGGTCTGGTAAAGCATAGGGAAGCATTGTAAAGCACAGAGAGGTCTGGTAAAACATAGGGAAGCATTGTAAAGCACAGAGAGGTCTGGTAAAGCATAGGGAAGCATTGTAAAGCACAGAGAGGTCTGGTAAAGCATAGGGAAGCATTGTAAAGCACAGAGAGGTCTGGTAAAGCATAGGGAAGCATTGTAAAGCACAGAGAGGTGTGGTAAAGCATAGGGAAGCATTGTAAAGCACAGAGAGGTCTGGTAAAGTGTAGGCAAACATTGTAAAGCACAGAGAGGTAAACTACGGTCAATGTATAGTACAGCTATGGGAGGAAACTGCACAAAATACCTGGCAAAACGTACCATGGCATAGCCTTCATTAGACCGTCGAACTGTTCAGTGTAGATCACGTCGTGTGAAGTTATAAAGACTAATGTGTATTGTTGTGATGAGCACATTCTGTGAATGACTACAGGCTATAGAAATAACCACGGTGGATGATGACATCACAGAGATCACAGAGCCTATATTTAGTCACTGCTAACATGAAGGTTACACGGCCGCGGTGGAGCTGTCAATGGTTCTTAAAATAGGCAGACCCTACGCTTGTGTTTCTAATAATATCTACCGTTAAACAATAGCGACTCAAATCAAACATGGAAAGCGAGTCCGTCTAGGTATAGTATGTATGTATTTTTAGATCGATTTGCATCTCTTTAAAGTCAACGGGTCGCTCTCGTGTTCCCTAAAACCGGCCGTCTCCCCCTTTTTCAACTCACTTACACACTGTCGAGCACGACGGGCCTCCGAAGCCGCGGTATTTCGTAGAACGAGGCGGAGGCTCCGGAGCCAAACTGGGGAGGACCTCTCCCCGGTATCTCGGTCGTGTGTGTCTCACTGTCAGTAAGTTCAGTTATGTTTTAAATTTTCATACTTGTTTCATGTATTTATTTATTCTAATATATTAGGAGTGATTTTATGTTATCTTTATAGAAAGAGAAAAGGAGGCTCTTATACTCTCTGAACAGCCTCCCTCTGTGCTGGCGGAGCAGAGAAAGAGAGGCTCTTATACTCTCTGAACAGCCTCCCTCTGTGCTGGCGGAGCAGAGAAAGAGAGGCTCTTATACTCTCTGAACAGCCTCCCTCTGTGCTGGCGGAGCAGAGAAAGAGAAAGAGAGGCTCTTATGTTCTTTGAACAGCCTCCCTCTGCTCTGTGCTGGTGGAGCAGAGAAAGAGAAAGGGAGGCTCTTATACTCTCTGAACAGCCTCCCTCTGCGCTGGTGGAGCAGAGAAAGAGAAAGAGAGGCTCTTATACTCTCTGAACAGCCTCCCTCTGTGCTGGCGGAGCAGAGAAAGAGAAAGAGAGGCTCTTATGTTCTTTGAACAGCCTCCCTCTGCTCTGTGCTGGTGGAGCAGAGAAAGAGAAAGGGAGGCTCTTATGCTCTTTGAACAGCCTCCCTCTGCTCTGCGCTGGTGGAGCAGAGAAAGTGAAAGGGAGGCTCTTATACTCTCTGAACAGCCTCCCTCTGCGCTGGTGGAGCAGAGAAAGAGAAAGGGAGGCTCTTATACTCTCTGAACAGCCTCCCTCTGCGCTGGTGGAGCAGAGAAAGAGAAAGGGAGGCTCTTATACTCTCTGAACAGCCTCCCTCTGCGCTGGCGGAGCAGAGAAAGAGAAAGGGAGGCTCTTATACTCTCTGAACAGCCTCCCTCTGCTCTGTGCTGGTGGAGCAGAGAAAGAGAAAGGGAGGCTCTTATACTCTCTGAACAATTCAGAGAATTGGCGGGAAGTGAAAATCAGATATGGCACAGCATTATCTTACCAAACGTTTTGGGGGGGGGGTCCTGTTTGTAAAGTTATGGTGTCGGCTCCCAGTCCTTTTACCACAGTATTACCAGTTGCCCTATTTTCCTCCGAGCCGGTTTACAGCCGTTTCCAATCGTTACAATCCGGGGCACTCACCATGACAACAGCGGGGCGGATCTTTCTAACAGAAACACCGACATCTCTCCTAACAGAAGCAGCGGCTCTAGCGTCCTGTTCTTCTGCAACGGATCCCACACTTCCTCCGGCTACTTCAATTTTTTGTGTGTGTGTTAAATCCCCCTTTTTTTTAAAAAAAACTATGTATTCAACAGCGGATGAGGAGGTGGTGGCCTCCGCCGAGAGAGACTCCGCGGCATCTTCTGTTTTGTGTTTGTCTTGATTAAGTGCCCTTATCTGTTTTTATTTATTTATTTATTATCATTAGTTTTATTATGTTTTATCTTTGCAGTATTGTTAGCTGTCTGATTCATACCCGCTGCTGTAGGCTTGAATAAGATTCTGGTTTCCTGTCACCAAAGAGGTCCTGTTATTTGCGCCCCACTCCCCTCCCGTATTGCGTAGGCATTTAAGCGCTTAATTGAGGTGGGGGGGGGGCAGCAGCAATACACACGTAGGCATATATTGCTCTTAATTGAGTAATGGGGGCCAACAAATGAGAGATTGTCTAATTTAATTGATGACTTTAATAGGCCACTCAGGCAATTCCTTTAAAACCGCAAGAGAAAAACATACGCGCAGCCGCAGATGGTAAAACGCGGGAGACTCTTTTTTTCAGAAGTTGTTTACCTAATTTAAAAGCCCAAAGCGGTCCGACGCATTTTCACACAGGAGCGGCTGTTGATTCTATAGATTACTGAACGGAAATTGAGATTCTCACACCCAGAGGTGTTTTCACGCAGGCGGGTCTATAAAGGAGATCGATGACACATTATTAGTTGTTCATTATTAGTTTATTTAGCAGACGCCTTTATCCAAGGCGACTTACAGAGACTAGGGTGTGTGAACTATGCATCAGCTGCAGAGTCACTTACAATTACATCTCACCCGAAAGACGGAGCACAAGGAGGTGAAGTGACTTGCTCAGGGTCACACAATGAGTTGAGGTGGGATTTGAACCGGGGACCTCCTGGTTACAAGCCCTTTTCTTTAACCACTGGACCACACAGCCTCCTAATACATCCTAATCATCCAAAAATATGTGCAAATTAACGGGGGACTCGGTTGAAGGCTTTGACAAGGAAATCATATCCCATAATACTTAAAGCACAGAAATCATATACAGTATATCATTTTATTTTTGATATATAATGTTTTCCGGTTATATCAAATTATATCCTTTTTTTAATGCAACTAAAAATTCCACCTACTCTCCCATCTGCTGGCTCAGAAAATCTGTCGGAGGCGTCAGTGGGCAGGCTGGTTTGTATCGATCCGACCTGGGCTGGTACACCAGACCCTGCGGCTCACCCCTCCCTCGCCAGGGCTGGAACCTGGCAGCACCCAGTCCTGGGTTACACCAACCCCCCCCCCCCCCCCCCCCCGGGGTAGTATGCCATCCCTCTTTCAGAATCGTTTTCTTCCATTTCGCTCATTCTACCCGCTACCAACATGATCGTCTTTTGACTGAATTTTTTTTTTTTCCTTGTTAATTCTGTTCATTGTCAATATCCCGGTCACGCTCCCCCCTCCCCTTCAACAGCTCAGCGGGCGTCCTCCGATCCCCAAACCAATCGCCCTCTTTGCACCCCCGGAGCTCCGCAGCGGACGTGAGCTACCGCCCTCTGGAGGACAAGCCCTGCAAGTGTTTGAGCTCAGTTGGCCAGTAGGGGCCGCTGTAGCGCGATGAGGTTTTGCCTCGCTCGTCCTGCACACCATGCGGCTGTGTGTTCACCAAGGGGAGACCCCTGCGCCCCCCGCTGATTTAGCACCTGTTTAAAAGGGGGGGCCAGTGGGGGATCACTGGGGAATGCCCCAAACTAACCTACCTAATGGCAAAAAAAATAACAGCAAGATTCAACTTAACATATGATTTATTTGTAACTAAACGCTGCTCAATAATATCCTACTTGTATTTTGCTGTTTGTGTATCTGTAAAATGAATACCTACCAATGTGTTGATGCTATCCATGTTTAAAATAAAATTAAAATAAATAAGTTAAAAAAAGGGGGGATGGGACCAGTGATCATGTTGCTAGCGCTAACGAGAAGAACATTTTAAAGACTTGATTTCGCTTTCCTTTTCAGTGAAGAAAGGGAGGCAGACAAGTACAGAACAGCAAACTCAACAACAACGAAAATATGAAGAAAAAAAATTATAATCTTCCGTATACTTTTACTGGTGCTGTTAGACTTTAATTTATTTAAATTATTTATTTATTTATTTATTAATTTATTGATTTATTATTAACATTGACATCCTGGGAAGAATATCATCTCTTTTTGTTCAGCTAATAAATCAGTGATAATTTCTAATCTTACATTTTTGCCCTCCAATCCAGCTGCATGGCTCCTGTTCAGAGCATTCTATTTGTGTAACACACAAAAAAAAAAAAAACCTAAGAAAAAATATCAAGGACTTGAGCATCTTGAGAGAAAAGAACTGCTGTGTTGCCTAGCAACACTCCCACTCCAGCCGCCTGAAAGCGATGACGTGCCGTGCTGAAAACCCCAAAATAGACAAATAAATGGGCCTGCTCTTCAACATGTTCGTTTTGTGTGTTTTTTTTTTTCCTCTGGGTGAAGATTATGTGGATAAATAATAAAAAATAGAATTAAATTCAGCAGCATTACAGACAAAAGTTTCATCTCTCTAAAACAATCACTCTAAAGTTTAAAAAAACGAAGGGGATGGTGAAATTGACTGCTTGGATGAGACCAGACCGTGTTTGAAATCTTTCCATGTATTATCTCCCAATACCCTCATTAACATTCTACATTGAATTGTTCAGATACAATACGCGCCGCTAGCGTGAACAGAGCTAGGCTTGAGATTACCTTCCCTGGAGAGAGAGAGCCCTCAGACTGACACACCCATGGCCCCTATTGGGAGCACTGGGATCTTCTCTGTCCACGTGTCGCATCTATACACCTGCTATTTATATTCTAGCAGCTCAGAGACTACCATTTTTTTGTCATCTTGCTAATTATAATAGAAATTATT
>NW_026708626.1:12500-15000 GCF_902713425.1 Acipenser ruthenus
GAGGGAGAGAGAGAAGAGATGAGAGAGAGAGAGAGAGGAGATGAGGGAGAGAGACAGAGAGGAGAGAGGGGGGAGGGAGAGGGGGGAGAGAGGGGAGAGAAAGAAGGGAGAGAGGAGATGAGAGAGAGAGAGGAGATGAGGGAGAGAGACAGAGAGGGGGAGAGAGAGAAGGGAGAGAGGAGATGAGGGAGAGAGAGAGAGAGGAGATGAGGGAGAGAGACAGAGAGGAGAGAGGGGGGAGAGAGGGGAGAGAAAGAAGGGAGAGAGAGGAGATGAGAGAGAGAGAGAGAGGAGATGAGGGAGAGAGACAGAGAGGGGGAGAGGGGGGAGAGAGAGGGGAGAGAAAGAAGGGAGAGAGAGGAGATGAGAGAGAGAGAGGAGATGAGGGAGAGAGACAGAGAGGAGAGAGAGGGGAGAGGGTGGAGAGAGAGGGGAGAGAAAGAAGGGAGAGAGAGAGCAAGCGCGAGAGAGAGAGAGAGAGATATTTGTGTTTCCAGCCAGTTGCTGAAAGCGCTTGAGTGATCGAGTGCAGTGATTCACCGATGGGATTTTTTCAATGGGCTGCGTCAGTTACCAGGCAGCTCCTGCCTGCCTTGTTTAGGTGAAGTGTTAGTGTGGCAGCGGGTCTGAGGAGCGAGCAGCCTATAGGAAGCCGAGGGAGCCCCGTCACAGTGGAGGGAGTAGAGATAGAAATGACACTGCAGGGACGGCAAAGCAAAGAGATCTAAGCAAACACCTGCCAGGTCTAGCACACACTTGAACGAACTGGAGCTTTTTTTTTTAATTAAGATTAATCTGTAGCTTCGAGAAAAAACTAAAAATCTCTCAATGAAAAAAAAGAGCTTGATAGGGTTTACTAGAGGCTTGCTGGTCCCAGTGGCTAAAGAAAAGGGGTCTCGATACCAGGAGGTTCAAATCCCGGCTCAGCCACTGACTGTGTGTGTGTGTGTGTGTGTGTGTGTGTGTGTGCGACCCTGAGCAAGTCACTCCACCTCCTTGTGCTCCGTCCTTCGGATGAGACGTAAAACAAACGAGCTCCTATTGGAAGTGACTCTGCAGCAGCAGATGTTGATGAAGCAGAGTTCACCCTCCTAGTCTCTGTAAGTCACTTTGGATAAAAGCGTCTGCTAAATGACAAATTAATAATAATAATAATAATAATAATAATAATAATAATAATAATAATAATAATAATGACACAGAACATAAGGATGGGAATCAGACTCCCGTTGCACAGCAGTGTGATCCAGTCCTGGTTTCACTGGGAGTTTAATAACACTATGTAACACAATTTTTGTTCCTGGGTAGTAAGTGTTATTTCCTAATTGCTTATGCCTCAAAAGTATAGAAAATGGCTATTATTCCCCACAAACTTTGCTTTTGTGACCAGGACAGTGATATTTTGAAATTTACCTATTTTCCAGAACATTCCAGATAGATTCAGTGCTGAGTAAACTTGGAGTAACTTCTAGAACTTTCTAGAACTTTCCAGTAATATAAATAGTAGTATAAATACAGGGGCCTTAAGCCCACCAGTTCAGTTTAGTTCCAGCTGCCTAAGTGGATACATATCTGCATTTTTCTGAGATGGCATCAAGAGGCTGCAAGCATCAGACACACCTGAGCTTGTTAGCTAGACACACTGGGGGGCTGATCAAGCTGGTATTTTTTTTTTTTTTTTGTAAGTGCAGTTAAAAAACATATTTAAGGAATATTATTTTTCTCTCTCTCTCTCTCTCTCTACTTTTTTTTCCTTTCATATTTTGGTTTCTTCTTATATATAATCTCCCATTCTTTCATCCGTGTAGCACACTGTAGCCCCCTACGTGTATACGCCCACGCGTCCATAGCAACAGTAGCTTGGTTACCTAGTAACCGATTTACGCATTGCCACTTCAGGCGGCCGAATAAGGAGAGAGAGAGAGAGAGAGAGAGAGAGAGAGAGAGAGAGAGAGAGAGAGAGAGAGAGAGAGAGAGAGGAAACAATGGCAAAAACAATGGCCTTTCCTTTCTAAAACGGTGATGGAAATAAATGTTTGGAATTATTAAATAATAAGATTGCTAAAGAGCTCCTAATTGCGCGCAAAAGAGAGCGAGAGTATTAACCGACAAATATGACATAATTTATATATTACTGTATAATACACATTACAATGTCTATGCACGTCTAATCACACGTATAGCAATATATCGCATATATATATATATATATATATATATATATATATATATATATATATATATATATATATATATATAGTTGTTAAAAACACTTTTATTTTGAAATATTCGACCACTTATTTTTTCTTGCAACGAGAGAGAGAGAGAGAGAGAGAGAGAGAACGCAAGCAAAAGAAAAATGAAAAATGAAAAAGGAAAAAATAATGTCAGTACACAAAAATGTGAATAATTGATACAAACGTTTATATATACATATACACGTTTGATATCTGCTTATAGAACTCGTAATAAACAGCGGGCACAGGCAAATATTATTTTT
>NW_026708626.1:20000-27500 GCF_902713425.1 Acipenser ruthenus
ACGTAAACTGAGAGCCGCAGGGCAGAGCTGGTCTGGTAGCTCATCAAGGGATTGACCGACACCATCTCCAGGTCCAGAACATACTCTTTGGGTCCAGTCACGGGCCGGGACAGAACCAGCATGGCGCTGATGTTGTTAATTTGCTGCGGAGACAAAAACAGGGCACCATTTTTTTTAGTTTCGACCTGCCGGCTCATGCGCACGAGGCTGGTTTCATAGGACTGTCTGTGAAACCAGCTGCCTGCGTCTTCTGCTCAGCAAAAAAATAACCTAAATTGGTCACAGGATACATATTGGTATGTGGACTAGCTTACAGCTCTGCAGTGTTGAGATCTCTTTCCTATAGACCTCTATACAGCTCTGCAGTGTTGAGAGTGGAGTTCTCTTTCCTATAGACCTCTATACAGCTCTGCAGTGTTGAGAGTGGAGCTCTCTTTCCTATAGACCTCTATACAGCTCTGCAGTGTTGAGAGTGGAGTTCTCTTTCCTATAGACCTCTATACAGCTCTACAGTGTGGAGAGTGGAGCTCTCTTTCCTATAGACCTCTATACAGCTCTACAGTGTGGAGAGTGGAGCTCTCTTTCCTATAGACCTCTATACAGCTCTGCAGTGTTGAGAGGGGAGCTCTCTTTCCTATAGACCTCTATACAGCTCTACAGTGTGGAGAGTGGAGCTCTCTTTCCTATAGACCTCTATACAGCTCTGCAGTGTTGAGAGTGGAGCTCTCTTTCCTATAGACCTCTATACAGCTCTGCAGTGTTGAGAGTGGAGCTCTCTTCGCTATAGACCTCTATACAGCTCTGCAGTGTTGAGAGGGGAGTTCTCTTTCCTATAGACCTCTATACAGCTCTGCAGTGTTGAGAGTGGAGTTCTCTTTCCTATAGACCTCTATACAGCTCTGCAGTGTTGAGAGTGGAGTTCTCTTTCCTATAGACCTCTATACAGCTCTGCAGTGTGGAGAGTGGAGCTCTCTTTCCTATAGACCTCTATACAGCTCTGCAGTGTTGAGAGGGGAGTTCTCTTTCCTATAGACCTCTATACAGCTCTGCAGTGTGGAGTTCTTTCCTATAGACCTATAGGGAGGGGAAGGGAGGGAGAGGGAGGGAGGGGGGAGGGGAGGGGAGAGGGAAGGAGGGGAGGGGGAGGGAGGGGGGATGAGGGAGGGGGAGGGGAGGGGAGAGGGGGGAAGGGCGCTGGGGTTACCCGGATGTAGAACTCCCCCTCCTCATCTCCAGACCGGATTCGGAAGGTGTTGTAGGCTCCGGGATACACGCTGGTGGCCTGAATCTGGAAGATATCGGACGGGACGGTCCGGTCCGAGGTGATGCTCATGTATCGATGGACGATGGAGAAGGGAAGCTCCCGACAGGCTGGCTTGGTGACGGGACACACGCAGCGGCTGCAGACAGACAGACAGAGGACAGGCACGCTGAGTCGACAGCGCTATGGCAGGTGTTCCTAATTTATTGTCCGACTCAGCGACCGCAGTGCTAAACACCCGGTTCTCCTTTCTGACCAGAGCTGGATTTCCTTCACGGTATTTCATGATTAAACAGATCATATTTATGAAAGCGTTTCCCAGGCAGAATTCACACCTGACCATTAAAAAAAAAAAATTACGAATTCATCATTTTGTTTACATGAACCTGGGCTTCGTGGAAGGAGGCTTGCTGGTCCCCTGCGGTTAAAGAAAAGGGGTCTTGATACCAGTTATCAAAGACAAACAACAGTGCCAAAAAAACTGCAGTACATAGAGACATCCACTAGGTGTCACTCATGACGTGCAGCACACGTGTTAGAACTTCACCAACGTTCCGCTTTTGGAATTCCAGATTCTTCTTTTTTTTTTTTTAAACCACAGGAATTGTTGCTTGAAGCTAGCCTGAGCTTGATGTTATAAAGCTTGTCAAAAATGCATGCATTGTTTTCATTTAATGAATTAGAAAGTACAAACTGACTTAGGGACAATGCTTCCCTATGCTTTACCAGACCTCTCTGTGCTTTACAATGCTTCCCTATGCTTTACCAGACCTCTCTGTGCTTTACAATGCTTCCCTATGCTTTACCAGACCTCTCTGTGCTTTACAATGCTTCCCTATGCTTTACCAGACCTCTCTGTGCTTTACAATGCTTCCCTATGCTTTACCAGACCTCTCTGTGCTTTACAATGCTTCCCTATGCTTTACCAGACCTCTCTGTGCTTTACAATGCTTCCCTATGCTTTACCAGACCTCTCTGTGCTTTACAATGCTTCCCTATGCTTCACCAGACCTCTCTGTGCTTTACAATGCTTCCCTATGCTTCACCAGACCTCTCTGTGCTTTACAATGCTTCCCTATGCTTTACCAGACCTCTCTGTGCTTTACAATGCTTCCCTATGCTTTACCAGACCTCTCTGTGCTTTACAATGCTTCCCTATGCTTTACCACACCTCTCTGTGCTTTACAATGCTTCCCTATGCTTTACCAGACCTCTCTGTGCTTTACAATGCTTCCCTATGCTTTACCAGACCCATCTGTGCTTCATAATGCTTGCCCATGCTTTCACTGTGCTTTATCACACTTTGCTATGCTTTACAAGGTAGGCAGGCAGGGAGGCAGGGAGGCAGGGGTACCTGGTAGGGCAGGCAGGGAGGCAGGGGTACCTACTTGTCAGCGACCTTGACGTAGGGCTCCTGGCAGCGGTCGTTCTCCACACACTGGTACGCCCCGTGGATGTTGACGCAGGTCTGAGAGTCAGTGCATTGGTGCGTTCCTGTCTCACACTCATTGATATCTGAGGAGACAGAGAGAGAGAGAGAGAGAGAGAGTAAAACCTGGAGTGGTTCACACTGCTGTGCGATAGGAGTCTGATTCCCATCCCTGCTGGTTTGATCCCAGCATAGCAGTTTGATCCATTCCTGGTTTTACTTAGAGTTTGACACACCTGAGCTTGTTAGCTAGACACACTGGGGGCTGATCAAGCTGGTAGCAGTAAAACCTGGAGTGGATCACACTGCTGTGCAATAGGAGTCTGATTTCCAGTGCTGACATCCATTATACTGCGGGCCTCGCTGCCGTGGATCTGGGTTTGGTGGACCGCTCACCAGAGCGTGGTTCCGGAGGGGCTCCTGTCGCTTACCTTGGCACAGCCGTGTGCCCAGCAGCTGGTAACCTTCCGGGCAGACGCAGGAGAAACGTCCTGGCACGTTCTGACACTGATACTGGCACAGGTAGCTCGAGTAGCTGCACTCATCGATATCTACAGGGGAGAGGAGAGGGGGTGAGAGAGAGAGAGAGAGAGGGGTAGAGAGAGAGAGAGAGAGAGGGAGGGAGGGAGAGGGAGAGAGAGAGAGGGGGGAGAGGGGGAGAAAGAGAGAGGGAGGGAGGGAGAGGGAGGGAGAGAGAGAGGAGAGGGAGAGAGGGGAAGAGAGAGAGACAAAGAGAGAGAGGGAGAGGAGACAGAGGGATAGAGGGAGAGAGGGATAGAGACAGAGAGAGGAGGGGGAGAGAGCGGGAGAGACAGGGTGGAGAGGGGAAGGAAAGAGGGAGAGAGAGATGGGGAGACAGAGAAGAGGGGGAGAGACAGAGAGGAGAAGGAGAAAGGGGGAGGAAGAGACAGAGAGGAGCGAGACAGAGGGGAGGAGAGGAAGAGGTAAGGAGAAGAGAGGAGAGAGATAGAGAGAGGGAGAGAGATGCAGGGGAGAGGAGAGAGAGAGAGGTGCAGAGGAGAGGGAGAGAGGGAGAGAGGAGGTGATGAATTCAATACCTCCCCCCGAGCCCCCTTCACACGCACGACCTACCATTGCAGGCAAAGCCATCCTGCCCCAGCTCGTAGCCCTGGTCACAGCGACAGATGAAGGTCCCATAGGTGTTATAACAGCGCTGCTGGCAGGGGGCGCCCATGTCACACTCATTAACGTCTGGAGACAAAAAAAAAGAACCGGGAAGGAGCTGTCAAAATTCTGGCTATATTCCACCCCCTCTACATAGAATGAACTCGCTCAGCTTCATAGAGTCCAGTGAAAGCTGCTGAATAATGTTCCCTTGTTAACATATTGAATTCCACCCCCTCTATATAGAATGAACTCCCTCAGCTTCATAGAGTCCAGTGAAAGCTGCTGAATAATGTTCCCTTGTTAACATATTGAATTCCACCCCCTCTATATAGAATGAACTCCCTCAGCTTCATAGAGTCCAATGAAAGCTGCTGAATAATGTTCCCTTGTTAACATATTGAATTCCACACCCTCTATATAGAATGAACTCCCTCAGCTTCATAGAGTCCAATGAAAGCTGCTGAATAATGTTCCCTTGTTAATTATCTTAATAATGTGCCCTCAGTGGCCCCCGATATAAAGGACTTACCGACACAGGATCGGTTGTTGCCGGCTAACTGGAACCCGGGTTCACACTGACAGGCGAAGGAACCGGGGGAGTTCACACAGCTGTGCTGACAGTATCTATAACGACACTCGTCAATATCTAGAGAGGGGGGGGGAGAGGGAGAGGGGGGCAGAGAGAGGAGGAGGAGAGAGAGGGGGGCAGAGAGAGAGAGAGAGAGAGAGAGAGGGGCAGAGAGAGGGAGAGAGAGAGAGGGGCAGAGAGAGGGAGAGAGAGAGCGAGGGGTAGAGACAAAGAGGGGAGAGAGAGAGAGATAAGGGAGAGGGGTAGAGACAGAGAAAGAGGGGAGAGAGAGAGAAGGGAGAGTGGTAGAGACAGAGAAAGAGGGGAGAGAGAAGGGAGAGGGGTAGAGACAGAGAAAGAGGGGAGAGAGAGAGAAGGGAGAGTGGTAGAGACAGAGAAAGAGGGGAGAGAGAGAAGGGAGAGGGGTAGAGACAGAGAAAGAGGGGAGAGAGAGAGAAGGGAGAGGGGTAGAGACAGAGAAAGAGGGGAGAGAGAGAGAAGGGAGAGGGGTAGAGACAGAGAAAGAGGGGAGAGAGAAGGGAGAGGGGTAGAGAGAGAGAGAGGGGTAGAGACAGAGAAAGAGGGGAGAGAGAGAGATAAGGGAGAGGGGTAGAGACAGAGAAAGAGGGGAGAGAGAGAGAGAAGGGAGAGAGAGAGAAGGGAGAGGGGTAGAGACAGAGAAAGAGGGGAGAGAGAGAGAAGGGAGAGGGGTAGAGAGAGAGAGAGAGGATTTGTTAAAAGGTCAATCGATCGCTATCTGATTTCTGTTTCTAACTAGCTGCTAAATTACTGTGTCCAATGATAAACGTTTAAGCTATACCTGTGTAACTTTTGAATTGTTCAGCAGACCATTTTATCCAAAGCGACTCGCAGAGACTAGGGGGGGTGAACTCTGCTTCAACAACAACTGCTGCTGCTGCTGCAGAGTCACTTCCAATAGGAGCTCGTTTGTTTGACGTCTCATCTGAAGGACTGCATCGCTACATGCAGACCTGCTGGGGTAGCGATTGGTGTCGCGTGCGCTCATGAGCGCTGGCTTGGTTCTCTTCCACACTCACCGATGCACTCGGAGCCGATCTTGCGGTAGCCGTCCGGGCAGGTACAGGTGAACGATCCGGGGGTGTTCGTGCACTGCTGGCTCGGCTGGCAGTCGTGCAAATCTCGCTCGCACTCATCGATGTCTGGGGAAGGAAACGGCGAGAAACGAGTCAGTCGTTAGCGAGAGAGAAAGGGAGAGAGAGAGAGAGAGGGAGAGAGAGAGAGAGAGAGACAGGGAGAGAGAGAGAAGGGGAGAGAGGAGAGAGGGAGAGAAAGAGAGAGGGAGAGAGAGAGAGAAGAGAGAGAGGGAGAGGGAGAGAGAGGAGAGAGAGAGACAGGGAGAGAGAGAGAGAAGGGGAGAGAGGAGAGAGGGAGAGAAAGAGAGGGAGAGAGAGAGAGAAGAGAGAGAGATATAGGGAGAGAGAGAGAAGGGGAGAGAGGAGAGAGAGAGGGAGAGAAAGAGAGATAGTGAGAAACAGAGAGAGAAAGAGACAGGGAGAGAGGGAGACAGAGACAGGGAGAGTGGGAGGGAGAGAGAGAATGGAGAGGGGTAGAGACAGAGAAAGAGGGGAGAGAGAGAGAGGGAGAGACAAAGAGTGAGAGACAGAGAGAGAAGAGAGAGGGACAGAGAGAGAGAGAGAGAGAGAGAGCACGTTTGGAAACATCACTGCGCTTCTTAACCCCATCAAGAAACTCAAACATTCGGAATCACCTTTGGGAAGTGCTTTACCAGACCTCTCTGTGCTTTACAATGCTTCCCTATGCTTTACCAGACCTCTCTGTGCTTTACAGTGCTGCCCTATGCTTTACCAGACCTCTCTGTGCTTTACAATGCTTCCCTATGCTTTACCAGACCTCTCCGTGCTTTACAATGCTTCCTTATGCTTTACCAGACCTCTCTGTGCTTTACAATGCTTCCCTATGCTTTACCACACCTCTCCGTGCTTTACAATGCTTCCCTGTGCTTTACCAGACCTCTCTGTGCTTTACAATGCTTGCCTATGCTTCACTGTGCTATACTGCAGAGAGCTGTGCTTTTGCTGTGGGAGATCTCTGTGAGGGTAGAGAGGAGATCTCCAGTGCAATTCTCCGTGCTGTGTTTCCTGTAAGGGGTTGTTCTGTGTGGGAAGGTCTTGGCACACTGAGCTCCACTCCTCCCTGGAGAGCGACAGACTGCACGCTTGCAATGCCACTACGCACAATGCAGCTATTGTGCAATGATAGCCTCCCTCCACCGGGGGCACCTGAGGTCACAGGGCGCTGTGCCAAGTGAGGGTCTGGGAGTTCATTCACAGCGCCCCCCCCACACCTTCCCCCCACCCTCCCCCTCCCCCTCCCCTGGGGCAGGAGCTCTAGAGTGGAGTACAATACAGCTCTGGCCAAGAGTTTTGCAACCCCCTCTATATAGAATGAACTCCCTCAGCTTCATAGAGTCCAATGAAAGCTGCTGAATAATGTTCCCTTGTTAACATATTGAATTCCACCCCCTCTATATAGAATGAACTCCCTCAGCTTCATAGAGTCCAGTGAAAGCTGCTGAATAATGTTCCCTTGTTAACATATTGAATTCCACCCCCTCTATATAGAATGAACTCCCTCAGCTTAATAGAGTCCAATGAAAGCTGCTGAATAATGTTCCCTTGTTAACATATTGAATTCCACCCCCTCTATATAGAATGAACTCCCTCAGCTTCATAGAGTCCAGTGAAAGCTGCTGAATAATGTTCCCTTGTTAACATATTGAATTCCACCCCCTCTATATAGAATGAACTCCCTCAGCTTCATAGAGTCCAATGAAAGCTGCTGAATAATGTTCCCTTGTTAACATATTGAATTCCACCCCCTCCATATAGAATGAACTCCCTCAGCTTCATAGAGTCCAATGAAAGCTGCTGAATAATGTTCCCTTGTTAACATATTGAATTCCACCCCCTCTATATAGAATGAACTCCCTCAGCTTCATAGAGTCCAATGAAAGCTGCTGAATAATGTTCCCTTGTTAACATATTGAATTCCACCCCCTCTATATAGAATGAACTCCCTCAGCTTCATAGAGTCCAATGAAAGCTGCTGAAT
>NW_026708626.1:32500-42080 GCF_902713425.1 Acipenser ruthenus
AAAGAGTGCAAAGAAGAGCGACCAGAATTATCCCGGGTTTAAAAGGCAAGTCGTATGCAGACAGGCTAAAAGAATTGAATCTGTTCAGTCTTGTGACAGTGTAACTGTGTGTGTGTGTGTGTGTGTGTGAGTGGGTGTGTGTGAGGTGTGTGTGTGTGTGCGTGTGTGTGTGTGTGCGTGTGTGTGTGTGTGTGTATATAAGGATCAGTGACTCTGCTTCAGTGCTGCTCATGCTGTATTGAAGGAGTCAGCAGTCTGGGTCTGGGTGTGTGTGTGTGTGTGTGTGTGTGTGTGTGTATAAGGATCAGTGACTCTGCTTCAGTGCTGCTCATGCTGTATTGAAGGAGACAGCAGTCTGGGTCTGGGTGTGTGTGTGTGTGTGTGTGTGTGTGTGTGTGTGTGTGTGTGTGTGTGTATAAGGATCAGTGACTCTGCTTCAGTGCTGCTCATGCTGTATTGAAGGAGTCAGCAGTCTGGGTCTGGGTGTGTGTGTGTGTGTGTGTGTGTGTGTGTGTGTGTGTATAAGGATCAGTGACTCTGCTTCAGTGCTGCTCATGCTGTATTGAAGGAGTCAGCAGTCTGGGTCTGGGTGTGTGTGTGTGTGTGTGTGTGTGTGTGTGTGTGTGTGTGTGTATATATAAGGATCAGTGACTCTGCTTCAGTGCTGCTCATGCTGTATTGAAGGAGACAGCAGTCTGGGTGTGTGTGTGTGTGTGTGTGTGTGTGTGTGTGTATAAGGATCAGTGACTCTGCTTCAGTGCTGCTCATGCTGTATTGAAGGAGACAGCAGTCTGGGTGTGTGTGTGTGTGTGTGTGTGTGTATAAGGATCAGTGACTCTGCTTCAGTGCTGCTCATGCTGTATTGAAGGAGACAGCAGTCTGGGTCTGGGTGTGTGTGTGTGTGTGTGTGTGTGCGTGTGTGTGTGTGTGTGTGTATAAGGATCAGTGACTCTGCTTCAGTGCTGCTCGTGCTGTATTGAAGGAGACAGCAGTCTGGGTCTGGATGTGTGTGTGTGTGTGTGTGTGTGTGAGAGAGAGAGAGAGAGAGAGAGAGAGAGAGAGAGAGAGAGAGTGTAACTGTGTGTGTGCGTGCGTATGTAACTGCGTGCGTGTGGGCAGGTATTACTATCAATGTGCGGACAAAATTTGAGAAAATGTCTCCACAAAGATAGCGACTCCTGAAAAAACGACGCTGTGGGGACATCCCCACTTCGTAAAACACCTTATTAAGAAAAAAATATGCCTTCGAAAAAAAATAAAAAGTGCCAAAATATTTTGTTTGTTGTGGACTTGCACCCCGTGTGGAATTTTGTGTGACTGGAGTTAGAAACAGTAAATATCTATAAAGGATATCAATTACATTATAAATATATATATATATATAAGATTAAACTAATTTTGCTTCATAAAGGACCAGATTGCTTTAGCAAGCAGCTTGGTATTGCTGTGCACAGATCTCAATGCAAACCTGCAATTTAAAACACACAGAAAATAAATCCTAAACATGTTATTTCCTCAAATTACAGATTTCCATTCCAGACATTAAAAAAACACAAAGCCCTCCCTTGCGAGAAACTCAGCAAACGTTCTTGTGAGTTTGTGTATGTTTCTTTCAGAAACAGCCGAGTCAGTCCTTTGACTCTCTCTGTGGTGCATCAGCGTGTTTAGTTTAGAAAACTCGCTCTCGCTGACGAAGGCAAAGTTTAGTCCTTAGAGGTTGTTTGAGGTTTAGTTGGTCCTTCATCCATAGCTTTTAAAATCTTAACCAAATCTAAAACAGGGCAGCAGTGTGGAGTAGTGGTTAGGGCTCTGGACTCTTGACCGGAGGGTCGTGGGTTCAATCCCAGGTGGGGGGGACACTGCTGCTGTACCCTTGAGCAAGGTACTTTACCTAGATTGCTCCAGTAAAAACCCAACTGTATAAATGGGGAATTGTATGTAAAAATAATGTGGTATCTTGTAACAATTGTAAGTCGCCCTGGATAAGGGCATCTGCTAAGAAATAAATAATAATAATAATAAATAATAATAAAACATTGGAAAGGTCTACAGAACTGTATAGAGGTCTATAGGAAAGAGAGCTCCACTCTCAACACTGCAGAGCTGTATAGAGGTCTATAGGAAAGAGAACTCCACTCTCCACACTGCAGAGCTGTATAGAGGTCTATAGGAAAGAGAGCTCCACTCTCAACACTGCAGAGCTGTATAGAGGTCTATAGGAAAGAGAACTCCACTCTCCACACTGCAGAGCTGTATAGAGGTCTATAGGAAAGAGAGCTCCACTCTCAACACTGCAGAGCTGTATAGAGGTCTATAGGAAAGAGAGCTCCACTCTCAACACAGCAGAGCTGTATAGAGGTCTATAGGAAAGAGAGCTCCACTCTCAACACTGCAGAGCTGTATAGAGGTCTATAGGAAAAAGAGCTCCCCTCTCAACACTGCAGAGCTGTATAGAGGTCTATAGGAAAGAGAGCTCCACTCTCCACACTGCAGAGCTGTATAGAGGTCTATAGGAAAGAGAGCTCCCCTCTCAACACTGCAGAGCTGTATAGAGGTCTATAGGAAAGAGAACTCCACTCTCAACACTGCAGAGCTGTATAGAGGTCTATAGGAAAGAGAGCTCCACTCTCAACACTGCAGAGCTGTATAGAGGTCTATAGGAAAGAGAGCTCCACTCTCAACACAGCAGAGCTGTATAGAGGTCTATAGGAAAGAGAGCTCCACTCTCAACACTGCAGAGCTGTATAGAGGTCTATAGGAAAAAGAGCTCCCCTCTCAACACTGCAGAGCTGTATAGAGGTCTATAGGAAAGAGAGCTCCACTCTCCACACTGCAGAGCTGTATAGAGGTCTATAGGAAAGAGAGCTCCCCTCTCAACACTGCAGAGCTGTATAGAGGTCTATAGGAAAGAGAACTCCACTCTCAACACTGCAGAGCTGTATAGAGGTCTATAGGAAAGAGAGCTCCACTCTACACCGTTAAGTGTGTGTAAACCCTGTATTAACACACCCAGCACCTTTTAAAACTCAATGAAAAGGATCTGCCTAGTTTAAAACAAGCAGTGTGGCCCACCTACCCTGAACACAGCTTGTAATTAGAGGCTGGTGCAGTTAAACAGCAGGGGGAGACGGCTAGTCAAAAAAAAAAAAAAAAACAGCACTATGACAGCCTGGGCTTGGCAGACCACACAAGTGCCTGTCTGAAATAAGGTCCCTTGCAAAACACTGTCATTTCATCAAGCTGGGAGAGCCTTTCCTTGCGTTACACACCAGGGCTGGAAACAAGATATCCTATTGCACAGCAGTGTGATCCATTCCAGGTTTTACTGCTACCAGCTTGATCAGCCCCCAGTGTGTCTAGCTAACAAGCTCAGGGTGTGTCTGAATATTAAACTCCCAGTGAAACCAGGACTGGATCACACCGCTGTGCAACGGGAATCTTGTTCCTAACCCTGCATGGTTACCGAGGGAATGAGGTTAAGGGTTACACTCTGGTGTACCAGCTGTACTTAAGACATGTTTGAGAGCTCTACAGAGCTGGACAAAAATGGTGCTCTAGACTTTTACAAAACAAAACAGCAGCTTCCAGGATGACTGAAACGGAAACGCAAAAGCGATTCTAAACAAAGACAGAAACGTTGCTTCAGATAACGGCGAGATTTCAGAACCTGGAGACGTCAAACAAACGAGCTCCTATTGGAAGAAGCGACTCTGCAGCGTTGTGTGTGTGTGTGTGACCCTGAGCAAGTCACTTCACCTCCTTGTGCTCCGTCCTTCGGATGAGACGTCAAACAAACGAGCTCCTATTGGAAGTGACTCTGCAGCAGCAGCAGCAGTTGTTGAAGCAGTGTGGAGTAGTGGTCAGGGCTCTGGACTCTTGACCGGAGGGTCGTGGGTTCAATCCCAGGTGGGGGACACTGCTGCTGTACCCTTGAGCAAGGTACTTTACCTAGATTGCTCCAGTAAAAACCCAACTGTATAAATGGGTAATTGTATGTAAAATAATGTGATATCTGTATAATGTGAAATAATGTATAATGTGATATCTTGTAACAATTGTAAGTCGCCCTGGATAAGGGCGTCTGCTAAGAAATAAATAATAATAATAATAATAATAATAATAATAATGAAGCAGAGTTCACCCCCCTAGTCTCTGCTCAAAGACTAAATTAATAATGAATAAAATCGTTGCAAAAAAAAAAAAAAAGGGTGGGGCCCTCGACGGCTCTCCAAAGACAAGGGTCTTCTTGTGGAAAGCCGGTTATAAGAAAACTCAACGCTTTCAGCCACTGCTAGCTGCACTCAAAGAGCTGTCTGTCTCTGCCATGCCACTGTGCTCTACATGTGTTTATCCAGCCTGATCCGCCTCGATGTGACGTGACCCAGCTGGCTGCAAAAAAACAAACACACAACCCTTCAAGACTTCAAAACAGCCCGAGCAATAGCTGTACCCCCCACTGAATCAGCAGGGAGACATTTCTACAGACTTGAAACTCACACGAGCCCTGCTGCTGCTGCTGCTGCTGCTGCTGCTGCTGCACCCAGTCCTGGCGTTCAGAGCTCCCCTCAATGAAGTCTAGTATTATTATTATTAATATTGAAATGATCAGGAGCCAGGAGTTTGAGCAGGGTTAGAAACTCACACTAGCCCTGCTGCTGCTGCTGCTGATGCTGCAACCCAGTCCTGGGGTTCAGAGCTCCCCTCAATGAAGTCTAGTATTATTATTATTAATATTGAAATGATCAGGAGCCAGGAGTTTGAGCAGGGTTACAAACTCACACTAGCCCTGCTGCTGCTGCTGCTGCTGCACCCAGTCCTGGGGTTCAGAGCTCCCCTCAATGAAGTCTAGTATTATTATTATTAATATTGAAATGATCAGGAGCCAGGAGTTTGAGCAGGGTTAGAAACTCACACTAGCCCTGCTGCTGCTGCTGCACCCAGTCCTGGGGTTCAGAGCTCCCCTCAATGAAGTCTAGTATTATTATTATTATTATTATTATTATTAATATTGAAATGATCAGGAGCCAGGAGTTTGAGCAGGGTTAGAAACTCACACTAGCCCTGCTGCTGCTGCTGCACCCAGTCCTGGGGTTCAGAGCTCCCCTCAATGAAGTCTAGTGTTATTATTATTAATATTGAAATGATCAGGAGCCAGGAGTTTGAGCAGGGTTACAAACTCACACTAGCCCTGCTGCTGCTGCTGCACCCAGTCCTGGGGTTCAGAGCTCCCCTCAATGAAGTCTAGTATTATTATTATTATTATTATTAATATTGAAATGATCAGGAGCCAGGAGTTTGAGCAGGGTTAGAAACTCACACTAGCCCTGCTGCTGCTGCTGCACCCAGTCCTGGGGTTCAGAGCTCCCCTCAATGAAGTCTATTATTATTATTATTATTATTATTATTATTATTATTATTAATATTGAAATGATCAGGAGCCAGGAGTTTGAGCAGGGTTAGAAACTCACACTAGCCCTGCTGCTGCTGCTGCACCCAGTCCTGGGGTTCAGAGCTCCCCTCAATGAAGTCTAGTATTATTATTATTATTAATATTGAAATGATCAGGAGCCAGGAGTTTGATCAGATGTCTCATCGATACCCTTTATAGACCCGCCTGCATGAAAACACCTCTGGGTGTGAGAATCTCAATTTCCTCTCAGTAATCTATAGAAACAACAGCCGCTCCTGTGTGAAAATGCGTCAGACCGCTTCGTGCTTTTAAATTAGGTAAACAGCTTCTGAAAAGTCTCCTGCGTTTCACCGTGTGTGGCTCTGTGTTCCTTTTCTCTGACTGTTTTAAATGAACTGCATTTGTGTGTCCTATTAAAATTAGACACGAATCACTGTTTTGACCCAGATTTCCAGTGACAGCGGTTTGATTTCGTCTGCACAGCAAATTAAAACCACAGAAGCAGTGGGGGGCGTGCCACTACATCTGCACGCTGCTGTACACGCAAGGAACAAAATAATCTATTTAAAACCAAAATCATATGGGGAGATATCCAGATGCCTGGAAGCAGGCCCTGGGGCTGAATCTCTGAATTCGTAACAGGATCAGAAGGCTTGTCAACTATACTGAGAAGTTACAATCCCAGAGGAGACTGGTCTATAAAAAAAAAACCAAACTATTTCTACTGTTACAGCTTGATCCAAAATCTAATAAAAATCCTCAGCCCACAGAGGTAAAAGAAATACCCACTACCAAGATTTTGTTTCTGAACACTCACACAAATCAAAAATGTTTTTTGTATAGAGAGAGAGAGAGAGAGAGAGAGAGATGCGTATATTTCAATCTGAAACTCACGCTGAAGTATCTGCTCTTGATCCCTGCTTCGGTAAAGTTGGGAGAAAAAGCCAGAAATAGCTCAAATAGTTTAAGACAGAAAAGCAAGGGAAGCAACATTTAAAAAAAAAAAAAAAGTTTACTTACAGATTCTTTCTTTTTCCTGCCCCTGTTCTTCTGCCGCAGTAGATCACTCTTGAGTTTCTCTCTCTCTCTGGTAATTTGCAGGCGTGTTTTTGCAACAGACAAAGGTTTATGTAGTTTCATGAGGGTCTGCTAGTCAAGTCCAGCCCCCTTGCCCCCCCCCCCCCTCCTCCGAATCAGAATTCCGGCATTCCTGATTGGTTGCCAAAAAAAGCCTGTTGCCAGTAAAAAAATTAAGGAGGGGGGGAAAGTCCCACCCTGCACCTGGTTTAAGTTAACCCCCCCCCCCCCCACGGCCGTAAACCACCCCTTTCATGTTTCATGTTGTGAAATCAAACCAAAGACACCGAATGCAGCTCCTCTAGGTGTGTGGGATTGCTTCTCATTCATTCTTTCTTTCACTCCTTTCTTTCTCTATTCCCCCCTTCCTTCTCATATGAAGATTCCACCCCCCCATTGACAAATTGAAATAATTTTCAGTAACTAATTTTTTTTTTTTTTTTGGTTTCCAAGCTCCTTTGATGTTTCACGCATGAAACGGGTGAACACTCCACCTGGATCATTTCTACGTGTCTCTGCATTGGGACGCCGCGCCTTCCCTTTGGGAATGTTACGCTGTGTTGGGATCACCAGGAAAGGAAGCCCGATGTCTCAGTTAGGTCACCCTGAGACAGCTGTGTCAGCCCCACCGGCCAGCAAGCAACACCTCACAGAACCCAACACCCACCAAAACATGAGACACCCCCAGCACCCCACCTCACAGAACCCAACACCTAGCAAAACAAGAGACCCCCCTCCCCACCTCACAGAACCCAACACCCACCAAAACAAGAGACCCCCCTCCCCACCTCACAGAACCCAACACCCACCAAAACAAGAGACCCCCCTCCCCACCTCACAGAACCCAACACCTACCAAAACAAGAGACACCCCCCCACCCCACAAGCATTCTGATTAGAACCCCCCACCCTCCAAGCAATACAAGTATCCCACAGCAGAGATGGCAAAGCATAGGGAAGCATTGTAAAGCACAGAGAGGTCTGGCAAAGCATAGGGAAGCATTGTAAAGCACAGAGAGGTCTGGTAGAGCATAGGGAAGCATTGTAAAGCACAGAGAGGTCTGGTAGAGCATAGGGAAGCATTGTAAAGCACAGAGAGGTCTGGTAGAGCATAGGGAAGCATTGTAAAGCACAGAGAGGTCTGGTAGAGCATAGGGGAGCATTGTAAAGCACAGAGAGGTCTGGTAGAGCATAGGGAAGCATTGTAAAGCACAGAGAGGTCTGGTAAAGCATAGGGAAGCATTGTAAAGCACAGAGAGGTCTGGTAAAGCATAGGGAAGCATTGTAAAGCACAGAGAGGTCTGCTAAAGCATAGGGAAGCATTGTAAAGCACAGCGAGGTCTGGTAAAGCATAGGGAAGCATTGTAAAGCACAGAGAGGTCTGGTAAAGCATAGGGAAGCACTGTAAAGCACAGAGAGGTCTGGTAAAGCATAGGGAAGCATTGTAAAGCACAGAGAGGCGTGGTAAAGCATAGGGAAGCATTGTAAAGCACAGCGAGGTCTGGTAAAGCATAGGGAAGCATTGTAAAGCACAGCGAGGTCTGGTAAAGCATAGGGAAGCATTGTAAAGCACAGCGAGGTCTGGTAAAGCATAGGGAAGCATTGTAAAGCACAGCGAGGTCTGGTAAAGCATAGGGAAGCATTGTAAAGCACAGAGAGGTCTGGTAAAGCATAGGGAAGCATTGTAAAGCACAGAGAGGTCTGGTAAAGCATAGGGAAGCATTGTAAAGCACAGAGAGGTCTGGTAAAGCATAGGGAAGCATTGTAAAGCACAGAGAGGTGTGGTAAAGCATAGGGAAGCATTGTAAAGCGCAGAGAGGTCTGGTAAAGCATAGGGAAGCATTGTAAAGCACAGAGAGGTCTGGTAAAGCATAGGGAAGCATTGTAAAGCACAGAGAGGTCTGGTAAAGCATAGGGAAGCATTGTAAAGCACAGAGAGGTCTGGTAAAGCATAGGGAAGCATTGTAAAGCACAGAGAGGTCTGGTAAAGCATAGGGAAGCATTGTAAAGCACAGAGAGGTCTGGTAAAGCATAGGGAAGCATTGTAAAGCACAGAGAGGTGTGGTAAAGCATAGGGAAGCATTGTAAAGCGCAGAGAGGTCTGGTAAAGCATAGGGAAGCATTGTAAAGCACAGAGAGGTCTGGTAAAGCATAGGGAAGCATTGTAAAGCACAGAGAGGTGTGGTAAAGCATAGGGAAGCATTGTAAAGCACAGAGAGGTCTGGCAAAGCATAGGGAAGCATTGTAAAGCACAGAGAGGTGTGGTAAAGCATAGGGAAGCATTGTAAAGCACAGAGAGGTCTGGTAAAGCATAGGGAAGCATTGTAAAGCACAGAGAGGTCTGGTAAAGCATAGGGAAGCATTGTAAAGCACAGAGAGGTCTGGTAAAGCATAGGGAAGCATTGTAAAGCACAGAGAGGTCTGGTAAAGCATAGGGAAGCATTGTAAAGCACAGAGCGGTCTGGTAAAGCACAGGGAAGCATTGTAAAGCACAGAGAGGTCTGGTAAAGCATAGGGAAGCATTGTAAAGCACAGAGAGGTCTGGTAAAGCATATCAAAACTAGATTCGCAGAATTATCAGTTACATTTAGACTTCACATTTGCGGCGAACAAAATTACAGGAGTAAGTTATCATAAGAATATAGTTAAAGAGAAAATTTCAATAACAGACAGATGTTAAAAATGCTCCAGAAAATTACAAAGCAGCCCATCCTAAAATAAGGACGTCATCCCTTAATGGCTAAAAACAAACAAACCAAAAAAACAACAGTTCTTCACAGTCCCTCCAGCGCCCGGGGGCTGTTTAACACCCAGGGGAGAGAAACGGACAGAGACAGCTGAGCGACTCGGGGATCAAAGCACGGGGGGGGGGGGGGCTGCTACAAAACTAAATCAAACAGAGCTGAAAAACACCTCACAAACAAATCACAAACACCAGCCACAAAAAAATGCACACCAGTTGTCGTTGGCTTTATGGGGGAGGGGGGGTCATTAAAATGAGGTTCACACACACACACACACACACACACATGCACGAAAGACACACAGACAGACACACACACACACACATGGGGGGGGGTCATTAAAATGAGGC
>NW_026708627.1:0-41959 GCF_902713425.1 Acipenser ruthenus
TCTGAGATCAGACGAGATCAGGCTTATTCAAGGTGGTGTGGCCGCAGGCGATTGCATTTCTGCTTTCATGACTTTTATGTTTAGTGAGCTGGGGGTGATTCCTCCAAAATTTCCTTTTGTCCTCCACACATTTCAATTGTAAAATGTAATGCCTGCAGCACTTGATATTCCCAGGTGGTCTCCCATCTAAGTACTAACCAAGCCCAACATTGCTTAGCTTCTGAGATCAGACGAGATCAGGCTTATTCAAGGTGGTGTGGCCGCAGGCGATTGCATTTCTGCTTTCATGACTTTTATGTTTAGTGAGCTGGGGGTGATTCCTCCAAAATTTCCTTTTGTCCTCCACACATTTCAATTGTAAAATGTAATGCCTGCAGCACTTGATATTCCCAGGTGGTCTCCCATCCAAGTACTAACCAAGCCCAACATTGCTTAGCTTCTGAGATCAGACGAGATCAGGCTTATTCAAGGTGGTGTGGCCGCAGGCGATTGCACTTCTGCTTTCATGACTTTTATGTTTAGTGAGCTGGGGGTGATTCCTCCAAAATTTCCTTTTGTCCTCCACACATTTCAATTGTAAAATGTAATTACAAAAATGTAATGCCTGCAGCACTTGATATTCCCAGGTGGTCTCCCATCCAAGTACTAACCAAGCCCAACATTGCTTAGCTTCTGAGATCAGACGAGATCAGGCTTATTCAAGGTGGTGTGGCCGCAGGCGATTGCATTTCTGCTTTCATGACTTTTATGTTTAGTGAGCTGGGGGTGATTCCTCCAAAATTTCCTTTTGTCCTCCACACATTTCAATTGTAAAATGTAATGCCTGCAGCACTTGATATTCCCAGGTGGTCTCCCATCCAAGTACTAACCAAGCCCAACACTGCTTAGCTTCTGAGATCAGGCTTATTCAAGGTGGTGTGGCCGCAGGCGATTGCATTTCTGCTTTCATGACTTTTATGTTTAGTGAGCTGGGGGTGATTCCTCCAAAATTTCCTTTTGTCCTCCACACATTTCAATTGTAAAATGTAATGCCTGCAGCACTTGATATTCCCAGGTGGTCTCCCATCCAAGTACTAACCAAGCCCAACATTGCTTAGCTTCTGAGATCAGACGAGATCAGGCTTATTCAAGGTGGTGTGGCCGCAGGCGATTGCATTTCTGCTTTCATGACTTTTATGTTTAGTGAGCTGGGGGTGATTCCTCCAAAATTTCCTTTTGTCCTACACACATTTCAATTGTAAAATGTAATTACAAAAATGTTAAGCCTGCAGCACTTGATATTCCCAGGTGGTCTCCCATCCAAGTACTAACCAAGCCCAACATTGCTTAGCTTCTGAGATCAGACGAGATCAGGCTTATTCAAGGTGGTGTGGCCGCAGGCGGTTGCATTTCTGCTTTCATGACTTTTATGTTTAGTGAGCTGGGGGTGATTCCTCCAAAATATCCTTTTGTCCTCCACACATTTCAATTGTAAAATGTAATTACAAAAATGTAATGCCTGCAGCACTTGATATTCCCAGGTGGTCTCCCATCCAAGTACTAACCAAGCCCAACATTGCTTGGCTTCTGAGATCAGACGAGATCAGACGAGATCAGGCTTATTCAAGGTGGTGTGGCCGCAGGTGATTGCATTTCTGCTTTTATGACTTTTATGTTTAGTGAGCTGGGGGTGATTCCTCCAAAATTTCCTTTTGTCCTCCACACATTTCAATTGTAAAATGTAATTACAAAAATGTAATGCCTGCAGCACTTGATATTCCCAGGTGGTCTCCCATCCAAGTACTAACCAAGCCCAACATTGCTTAGCTTCTGAGATCAGACGAGATCAGGGTTATTCAAGGTGGTGTGGCCGCAGGCGATTGCATTTCTGCTTTCATGACTTTTATGTTTAGTGAGCTGGGGGTGAGTCCTCCAAAATTTCCTTTTGTCCTCCACACATTTCAATTGTAAAATGTAATTACAAAAATGTAATGCCTGCAGCACTTGATATTCCCAGGTGGTCTCCCATCCAAGTACTAACCAAGCCCAACATTGCTTAGCTTCTGAGATCAGACGAGATCAGGCTTATTCAAGGTGGTGTGGCCGCAGGCGATTGCATTTCTGCTTTCATGACTTTTATGTTTAGTGAGCTGGGGGTGATTCCTCCAAAATTTCCTTTTGTCCTCCACACATTTCAATTGTAAAATGTAATGCGTGCAGCACTTGATATTCACAGGTGGTCTCCCATCCAAGTACTAACCAAGCCCAACATTGCTTAGCTTCTGAGATCAGACGAGATCAGGCTTATTCAAGGTGGTGTGGCCACAGGCGATTGCATTTCTGCTGTCATGACTTTTATGTTTAGTGAGCTGGGGGTGATTCCTCCAAAATTTCCTTTTGTCCTCCACACATTTCAATTGTAAAATGTAATTACAAAAATGTAATGCCTGCAGCACTTGATATTCCCAGGTAGTCTCCCATCCAAGTACTAACCAAGCCCAACATTGCTTAGCTTCTGAGATCAGACTTATTCAAGGTGGTGTGGCCGCAGGCGATTGCGTTTCTGCTTTCATGACTTTTATGTTTAGTGAGCTGGGGGTGATTCCTCCAAAATTTCCTTTTGTCCTCCACATATTTCAATTGTATAATGTAATGCCTGCAGCACTTGATATTCCCAGGTGGTCTCCCATCCAAGTACTAACCAAGCCCAACATTGCTTAGCTTCTGAGATCAGGCTTATTCAAGGTGGTGTGGCCGCAGGCGATTGCATTTCTGCTTTCATGACTTTTATGTTTAGTGAGCTGGGGGTGATTCCTCCAAAATTTCCTTTTGTCCTCCACACATTTCAATTGTAAAATGTAATTACAAAAATGTAATGCCTGCAGCACTTGATATTCCTAGGTGGTTTCCCATCCAAGTACTAACCAAGCCCAACATTGCTTAGCTTCAGAGATCAGGCTTATTCAAGGTGGTGTGGCAGCAGGCGATTGCTTTTCTGCTTTCATGACTTTTATGTTTAGTGAGCTGGGGGTGAATCCTCCAAAATTTCCTTTTGTCCTCCACACATATCAATTGTAAAATGTAATGCCTGCAGCACTTGATATTCCCAGGTGGTCTCCCATCCAAGTACTAACCAAGCCCAACATTGCTTAGCTTCTGAGATCAGGCGAGATCAGGCTTAATCAAGGTGGTGTGGCCGCAGGCGATTGCATTTCTGCTTTCATGACTTTTATGTTTAGGGAGCTGGGGGTGATTCCTCCAAAATTTCCTTTTGTCCTCCACACATTTCAATTGTAAAATGTAATTACAAAAATGTAATGCCTGCAGCACTTGATATTCCCAGGTGGTCTCCCATCCAAGTACTAACCAAGCCCAACATTGCTTAGCTTCTGAGATCAGGCTTATTCAAGGTGGTGTGGCCGCAGGCGATTGCATTTCTGCTTTCATGACTTTTATGTTTAGTGAGCTGGGGGTGATTCCTCCAAAATTTCCTTTTGTCCTCCACACATTTCAATTGTAAAATGTAATGCCTGCAGCACTTGATATTCCCAGGTGGTCTCCCATCCAAGTACTAACCAAGCCCAACATTGCTTAGCTTCTGAGATCAGGCGAGATCAGGCTTATTCAAGGTGGTGTGGCCGCAGGCGATTGCATTTCTGCTTTCATGACTTTTATGTTTAGTGAGCTGGGGGTGATTCCTCCAAAATTTCCTTTTGTCCTCCACACATTTCAATTGTAAAATGTAATTACAAAAATGTAATGCCTGCAGCACTTGATATTCCCAGGTGGTCTCCCATCCAAGTACTAACCAAGCCCAACATTGCTTAGCTTCTGAGATCAGGCTTATTCAAGGTGGTGTGGCCGCAGGCGATTGCATTTCTGCTTTCATGACTTTTATGTTTAGTGAGCTGGGGGTGATTCCTCCAAAATTTCCTTTTGTCCTCCACACATTTCAATTGTAAAATGTAATTACAAAAATGTAATGCCTGCAGCACTTGATATTCCTAGGTGGTCTCCCATCCAAGTACTAACCAAGCCCAACATTGCTTAGCTTCAGAGATCAGACGAGATCAGGCTTATTCAAAGTGGTGTGGCCGAAGGCGATTGCTTTTCTGCTTTCATGACTTTTATGTTTAGTGAGCTGGGGGTGAATCCTCCAAAATTTCCTTTTGTCCTCCACACATATCAATTGTAAAATGTAATGCCTGCAGCACTTGATATTCCCAGGTGGTCTCCCATCCAAGTACTAACTAAGCCCAACATTGCTTAGCTTCTGAGATCAGGCGAGATCAGGCTTAATCAAGGTGGTGTGGCCGCAGGCGATTGCATTTCTGCTTTCATGACTTTTATGTTTAGGGAGCTGGGGGTGATTCCTCCAAAATTTCCTTTTGTCCTCCACACATTTCAATTGTAAAATGTAATTACAAAAATGTAATGCCTGCAGCACTTGATATTCCCAGGTGGTCTCCCATCCAAGTACTAACCAAGCCCAACATTGCTTAGCTTCTGAGATCAGGCTTATTCAAGGTGGTGTGGCCGCAGGCGATTGCATTTCTGCTTTCATGACTTTTATGTTTAGTGAGCTGGGGGTGATTCCTCCAAAATTTCCTTTTGTCCTCCACACATTTCAATTGTAAAATGTAATTACAAAAATGTAATGCCTGCAGCACTTGATATTCCCAGGTGGTCTCCCATCCAAGTACTAACCAAGCCCAATATTGCTTAGCTTCTGAGATCAGACGAGATCAGGCTTATTCAAGGTGGTGTGGCCGCAGGCGATTGCATTTCTGCTTTCATGACTTTTATGTTTAGTGAGCTGGGGGTGAATCCTCCAAAATTTCCTTTTGTCCTCCACACATTTCAATTGTAAAATGTAATTACAAAAATGTAATGCCTGCAGCACTTGATATTCCCAGGTGGTCTCCCATCCAAGTACTAACCAAGCCCAACATTGCTTAGCGTCGGAGATCAGACGAGATCAGGCTTATTCAAGGTGGTGTGGCCGCAGGCGATTGCTTTTCTGCTTTCATGACTTTTATGTTTAGTGAGCTGGGGGTGAATCCTCCAAAATTTCCTTTTGTCCTCCACACATATCAATTGTAAAATGTAATGCCTGCAGCACTTGATATTCCCAGGTGGTCTCCCATCCAAGTACTAACCAAGCCCAACATTGCTTAGCTTCTGAGATCAGACGAGATCAGGCTTATTCAAGGTGGTGTGGCCGCAGGCGATTGCATTTCTGCTTTCATGACTTTTATGTTTAGTGAGCTGGGGGTGATTCCTCCAAAATTTCCTTTTGTCCTCCACACATTTCAATTGTAAAATGTAATGCCTGCAGCACTTGATATTCCCAGGTGGTCTCCCATCCAAGTACTAACCAAGCCCAACATTGCTTAGCTTCTGAGATCAGACGAGATCAGGCTTATTCAAGGTGGTGTGGCCGCAGGCGATTGCATTTCTGCTTTCATGACTTTTATGTTTAGTGAGCTGGGGGTGATTCCTCCAAAATTTCCTTTTGTCCTCCACACATTTCAATTGTAAAATGTAATTACAAAAATGTAATGCCTGCAGCACTTGATATTCCCAGGTGGTCTCCCATCCAAGTACTAACCAAGCCCAACATTGCTTAGCTTCTGAGATCAGACGAGATCAGGCTTATTCAAGGTGGTGTGGCCGCAGGCGATTGCATTACTGCTTTCATGACTTTTATGTTTAGTGAGCTGGGGGTGATTCCTCCAAAATTTCCTTTTGTCCTCCACACATTTCAATTGTAAAATGTAATGCCTGCAGCACTTGATATTCCCAGGTGGTCTCCCATCCAAGTACTAACCAAGCCCAACATTGCTTAGCTTCTGAGATCAGACGAGATCAGGCTTAATCAAGGTGGTGTGACCGCAGGCGATTGCATTTCTGCTTTCATGACTTTTATTTTTAGTGAGCTGGGGGTGATTCCTCCAAAATTTCCTTTTGTCCTCCACACATTTCAATTGTAAAATGTAATTACAAAAATGTAATGCCTGCAGCACTTGATATTCCCAGGTGGTCTACCATCCAAGTACTAACCAAGCCCAATATTGCTTAGCTTCTGAGATCAGACGAGATCAGGCGAGATCAGGCTTATTCAAGGTGGTGTGGCCGCAGGCGATTGCATTTCTGCTTTCATGACTTTTATGTTTAGTGAGATGGGGGTGAATCCTCCAAAATTTCCTTTTGTCCTCCACACATTTCAATTGTAAAATGTAATTACAAAAATGTAATGCCTGCAGCACTTGATATTCCCAGGTGGTCTCCCATCCAAGTACTAACCAAGCCCAACATTGCTTAGCTTCGGAGATCAGACGAGATCAGGCTTATTCAAGGTGGTGTGGCTGCAGGCGATTGCTTTTCTGCTTTCATGACTTTTATGTTTAGTGAGCTGGGGGTGAATCCTCCAAAATTTCCTTTTGTCCTCCACACATATCAATTGTAAAATGTAATGCCTGCAGCACTTGATATTCCCAGGTGGTCTCCCATCCAAGTACTAACCAAGCCCAACATTGCTTAGCTTCTGAGATCAGACGAGATCAGGCTTATTCAAGGTGGTGTGGCCGCAGGCGATTGCATTTCTGCTTTCATGACTTTTATGTTTAGTGAGCTGGGGGTGATTCCTCCAAAATTTCCTTTTGTCCTCCACACATTTCAATTGTAAAATGTAATGCCTGCAGCACTTGATATTCCCAGGTGGTCTCCCATCCAAGTACTAACCAAGCCCAACATTGCTTAGCTTCTGAGATCAGACGAGATCAGGCTTATTCAAGGTGGTGTGGCCGCAGGCGATTGCATTCCTGCTTTCATGACTTTTATGTTTAGTGAGCTGGGGGTGAATCCTCCAAAATTTCCTTTTGTCCTCCACACATTTCAATTGTAAAATGTAATTACAAAAATGTAATGCCTGCAGCACTTGATATTCCCAGGTGGTCTCCCATCCAAGTACTAACCAAGCCCAACATTGCTTAGCTTCTGAGATCAGGCTTATTCAAGGTGGTGTGGCCGCAGGCGATTGCATTTCTGCTTTCATGACTTTTATGTTTAGTGAGCTGGGGGTGATTCCTCCAAAATTTCCTTTTGTCGTCCACACATTTCAATTGTAAAATGTAATTACAAAAATGTAATGCCTGCAGCAATTGATATTCCCAGGTGGTCACCCATCCAAGTACTAACCAAGCCCAACATTGCTTAGCTTCTGAGATCAGGCTTATTCAAGGTGGTGTGGCCGCAGGCGATTGCATTTCTGCTTTCATGACTTTTATGTTTAGGGAGCTGGGGGTGATTCCTCCAAAATTTCCTTTTGTCCTCCACACATTTCAATTGTAAAATGTAATGCCTGCAGCACTTGATATTCCCAGGTGGTCTCCCATCCAAGTACTAACCAAGCCCAACACTGCTTAGCTTCTGAGATCAGGCTTATTCAAGGTGGTGTGGCCGCAGGCGATTGCATTTCTGCTTTCATGACTTTTATGTTTAGTGAGCTGGGGGTGATTCCTCCAAAATTTCCTTTTGTCCTCCACACATTTCAATTGGAAAATGTAATTACAAAAATGTAATGCCTGCAGCACTTGATATTCCCAGGTGGTCTCCCATCCAAGTACTAACCAAGCCCAACATTGCTTAGCTTCTGAGATCAGACTTATTCAAGGTGGTGTGGCCGCAGGTGATTGCATTTCTGCTTTCATGACTTTTATGTTTAGTGAGCTGGGGGTGAATCCTCCAAAATTTCCTTTTGTCCCACACATTTCAATTGTAAAATGTAATTACAAAAATGTAATGCCTGCAGCACTTGATATTCCCAGGTGGTTTCCCATCCAAGTACTAACCAAGCCCAACATTGCTTAGCTTCTGAGATCAGACGAGATCAGGCTTATTCAAGGTGGTGTGGCCGCAGGCGATTGCATTTCTGCTTTCATGACTTTTATGTTTAGTGAGCTGGGGGTGATTCCTCCAAAATTTCCCTTTGGCCTCCACACATTTCAATTGTAAAATGTAATGCCTGCAGCACTTGATATTCCCTGGTGGTCTCCCATCCAAGTACTAACCAAGCCCAACACTGCTTAGCTTCTGAGATCAGGCTTATTCAAGGTGGTGTGGCCGCAGGCGATTGCATTTCTGCTTTCATGACTTTTATGTTTAGTGAGCTGGGGGTGATTCCTCCAAAATTTCCTTTTGTCCTCCACACATATCAATTGTAAAATGTAATTACAAAAATGTAATGCCTGCAGCACTTGATATTCCCAGGTGGTCTCCCATCCAAGTACTAACCAAGCCCAACATTGCTTAGCTTCTGAGATCAGACGAGATCAGGCTTATTCAAGGTGGTGTGGCCGCAGGCGATTGCATTTCTGCTTTCATGACTTTTATGTTTAGGGAGCTGGGGGTGATTCCTCCAAAATTTCCTTTTGTCTTCCACACATTTCAATTGTAAAATGTAATTACAAAAATGTAATGCCTGCAGCACTTGATATTCCCAGGTGGTCTCCCATCCAAGTACTAACCAAGCCCAACATTGCTTAGCTTCTGAGATCAGATGAGATCAGGCTTATTCAAGGTGGTGTGGCCGCAGGCGATTGCATTTCTGCTTTCATGACTTTTATGTTTAGTGAGCTGGGGGTGATTCCTCCAAAATTTCCTTTTGTCCTCCACACATTTCAATTGTAAAATGTAATTACAAAAATGTAATGCCTGCAGTACTTGATATTCCCAGGTGGTCTCCCATCCAAGTACTAACCAAGCCCAACATTGCTTAGCTTCTGAGATCAGACGAGATCAGGCTTATTCAAGGTGGTGTGGCCGCAGGCGGTTGCATTTCTGCTTTCATGACTTTTATGTTTAGTGAGCTGGGGGTGATTCCTCCAAAATTTCCTTTTGTCCTCCACACATTTCAATTGTAAAATGTAATGCCTGCAGCACTTGATATTCCTAGGTGGTCTCCCATCCAAGTACTAACCAAGCCCAACATTGCTTAGCTTCTGAGATCCGACGAGATCAGGCTTATTCAAGGTGGTGTGGCCGCAGGCGATTGCATTTCTGCTTTCATGACTTTTATGTTTAGTGAGCTGGGGGTGATTCCTCAAAAATTTCCTTTTGTCCTCCACACATTTCAATTGTAAAATGTAATGCCTGCAGCACTTGATATTCCCAGGTGGTCTCCCATCCAAGTACTAACCAAGCCCAACATTGCTTAGCTTCTGAGATCAGGCTTATTCAAGGTGGTGTGGCCGCAGGCGATTGCATTTCTGCTTTCATGACTTTTATGTTTAGTGAGCTGGGGGTGATTCCTCCAAAATTACCTTTTGTCCTCCACACATTTCAATTGTAAAATGTAATTACAAAAATGTAATGCCTGCAGCACTTGATATTCCCAGGTGGTCTCCCATCCAAGTACTAACCAAGCCCAACATTGCTTAGCTTCTGAGATCAGGCTTATTCAAGGTGGTGTGGCCACAGGCGATTGCATTTCTGCTTTCATGACTTTTATGTTTAGTGAGCTGGGGGTGATTCCTCCAAAATTTCCTTTTGTCCTCCACACATTTCAATTGTAAAATGTAATGCCTGCAGCACTTGATATTCCCAGGTGGCCTCCCATCCAAGTACTAACCAAGCCCAACATTGCTTAGCTTCGGAGATCAGGCTTATTCAAGGTGGTGTGGCCGCAGGCGATTGCATTTCTGCTTTCATGACTTTTATGTTTAGTGAGCTGGGGGTGATTCCTCCAAAATTTCCTTTTGTCCTCCACACATTTCAATTGTAAAATGTAATTACAAAAATGTAATGCCTGCAGCACTTGATATTCCCAGGTGGTCTCCCATCCAAGTACTAACCAAGCCCAACATTGCTTAGCTTATGAGATCAGACGAGATCAGGCTTATTCAAGGTGGTGTGGCCGCAGGCGATTGCATTTCTGCTTTCATGACTTTTATGTTTAGTGAGCTGGGGGTGATTCCTCCAAAATTTCCTTTTGTCCTCCACACATTTCAATTGTAAAATGTAATGCCTGCAGCACTTGATATTCCCAGGTGGTCTCCCATCCAAGTACTAACCAAGCCCAACATTGCTTAGCTTATGAGATCAGACGAGATCAGGCTTATTCAAGGTGGTGTGGCCGTAGACGATTGCATTTCTGCTTTCATGACTTTTATGTTTAGTGAGCTGGGGGTGATTCCTCCAAAATTTCCTTTTGTCCTCCACACATTTCAATTGGAAAATGTAATTACAAAAATGTAATGCCTGCAGCACTTGATATTCCCAGGTGGTCTCCCATCCAAGTACTAACCAAGCCCAACATTGCTTAGCTTCTGAGATCAGACGAGATCAGGCTTATTCAAGGTGGTGTGGCCGCAGGCGATTGCATTTCTGCTTTCATGACTTTTATGTTTAGTGAGCTGGGGGTGAGTCCTCCAAAATTTCTTTTTGTCCTCCACACATTTCAATTGTAAAATGTAATGCCTGCAGCACTTGATATTCCCAGGTGGTCTCCCATCCAAGTACTAACCAAGCCCAACATTGCTTAGCTTCTGAGATCAGACGAGATCAGGCGTATTCAAGGTGGTGTGGCCGCAGGCGATTGCATTTATGCTTTCATGACTTTTATGTTTAGTGAGCTGGGGGTGATTCCTCCAAAATTTCCTTTTGTCCTCCACACATTTCAATTGTAAAATGTAATTACAAAAATGTAATGCCTGCAGCACTTGATATTCCCAGGTGGTCTCCCATCCAAGTACTAACCAAGCCCAACATTGCTTAACTTCTGAGATCAGACGAGATCAGGCTTATTCAAGGTGGTGTGGCCGCAGGCAAATGCATTTCTGCTTTCATGACTTTTATGTTTAGTGAGCTGGGGGTGATTCCTCCAAAATTTCCTTTTGTCCTCCACACATTTCAATTGTAAAATGTAATGCCTGCAGCACTTGATATTTCCAGGTGGTCTCCCATCCAAGTACTAACCAAGCCCAACATTGCTTAGCTTCTGAGATCAGACGAGATCAGGCTTATTCAAGGTGGTGTGGCCGCAGGCGATTGCATTTCTGCTTTCATGACTTTTATGTTTAGTGAGCTGGGGGTGATTCCTCCAAAATTAACTTTTGTCCTCCACACATTTCAATTGTAAAATGTAATGCCTGCAGCACTTGATATTCCCAGGTGGTCTCCCATCCAAGTACTAACCAAGCCCAACATTGCTTAGCTTCTGAGATCAGACGAGATCAGGCTTATTCAAGGTGGTGTGGCCGCAGGCGATTGCATTTCTGCTTTCATGACTTTTATGTTTAGTGAGCTGGGGGTGATTCCTCCAAAATTTCCTTTTGTCCTCCACACATTTCAATTGTAAAATGTAATTACAAAAATGTAATGCCTGCAGCACTTGATATTCCCAGGTGGTCTCCCATCCAAGTACTAACCAAGCCCAACATTGCTTAGCTTCTGAGATCAGACGAGATCAGGCTTATTCAAGGTGGTGTGGCCGCAGGCGATTGCATTTCTGCTTTCATGACTTTTATGTTTAGGGAGCTGGGGGTGATTCCTCCAAAATTTCCTTTTGTCCTCCACACATTTCAATTGTAAAATGTAATGCCTGCAGCACTTGATATTCCCAGGTGGTCTCCCATCCAAGTACTAACCAAGCCCAACACTGCTTAGCTTCTGAGATCAGGCTTATACAAGGTGGTGTGGCCGCAGGCAATTGCATTTCTGCTTTCATGACTTTTATGTTTAGTGAGCTGGGGGTGATTCCTCCAAAATTTCCTTTTGTCCTCCACACATTTCAATTGTAAAATGTAATGCCTGCAGCACTTGATATTCCCAGGTGGTCTCCCATCCAAGTACTAACCAAGCCCAACATTGCTTAGCTTCTGAGATCAGACGTGATCAGGCTTATTCAAGGTGGTGTGGCCGCAGGCGATTGCATTTCTGCTTTCATGACTTTTATGTTTAGTGAGCTGGGGGTGATTCCTCCAAAATTTCCTTTTGTCCTCCACACATTTCAATTGTAAAATGTAATTACAAAAATGTAATGCCTGCAGCACTTGATATTCCCAGGTGGTCTCCCATCCAAGTACTAACCAAGCCCATCATTGCTTAGCTTCTGAGATCAGGCTTATTCAAGGTGGTGTGGCCGCAGGCGATTGCATTTCTGCTTTCATGACTTTTATGTTTAGTGAGCTGGGGGTGATTCCTCCAAAATTTCCTTTTGTCCTCCACACATTTCAATTGTAAAATGTAATGCCTGCAGCACTTGATATTCCCAGGTGGTCTCCCATCCAAGTACTAACCAAGCCCAACACTGCTTAGCTTCTGAGATCAGACGAGATCAGGCTTATTCAAGGTGGTGTGGCCGCAGGCGATTGCATTTCTGCTTTCATGACTTTTATGTTTAGGGAGCTGGGGGTGATTCCTCCAAAATTTCCTTTTGTCCTCCACACATTTCAATTGTAAAATGTAATGCCTGCAGCACTTGATATTCCCAGGTGGTCTCCTATCCAAGTACTAACCAAGCCCAACACTGCTTAGCTTCTGAGATCAGACGAGATCAGGCTTATTCAAGGTGGTGTGGCCGCAGGCGATTGCATTTCTGCTTTCATGACTTTTATGTTTAGGGAGCTGGGGGTGATTCCTCCAAAATTTCCTTTTGTCCTCCACACATTTCAATTGTAAAATGTAATTACAAAAATGTAATGCCTGCAGCACTTGATATTCCCAGGTGGTCTCCCATCCAAGTACTAACCAAGCCCAACATTGCTTAGCTTCTGAGATCAGACGAGATCAGGCTTATTCAAGGTGGTGTGGCCGCAGGCGATTGCATTTCTGCTTTCATGACTTTTATGTTTAGTGAGCTGGGGGTGATTCCTCCAAAATTTCCTTTTGTCCTCCACACATTTCAATTGTAAAATGTAATGCCTGCAGCACTTGATATTCCCAGGTGGTCTCCCATCCAAGTACTAACCAAGCCCAACATTGCTTAGCTTCTGAGATCAGGCTTATTCAAGGTGGTGTGGCCGCTGGCGATTGCATTTCTGCTTTCATGACTTTTATGTTTAGTGAGCTGGGGGTGATTCCTCCAAAATTTCCTTTTGTCCTCCACACATTTCAATTGTAAAATGTAATGCCTGCAGCACTTGATATTCCCAGGTGGTCTCCCATCCAAGTACTAACCAAGCCCAACATTGCTTAGCTTCTGAGATCAGGCTTATTCAAGGTGGTGTGGCCGCAGGCGATTGCATTTCTGCTTTCATGACTTTTATGTTTAGTGAGCTGGGGGTGATTCCTCCAAAATTTCCTTTTGTCCTCAACACATTTCAATTGTAAAATGTAATGCCTGCAGCACTTGCTATTCCCAGGTGGTCTCCCATCCAAGTACTAACCAAGCCCAACATTGCTTAGCTTCTGAGATCAGGCTTATTCAAGGTGGTGTGGCCGCAGGCGATTGCATTTCTGCTTTCATGACTTTTATGTTTAGTGAGCTGGGGGTGATTCCTCCAAAATTTCCTTTTGGCCTCCACACATTTCAATTGTAAAATGTAATTACAAAAATGTAATGCCTGCAGCACTTGATATTCCCAGGTGGTCTCCCATCCAAGTACTAACCAAGCCCAACATTGCTTAGCTTCTGAGATCAGACGAGATCAGGCTTATTCAAGGTGGTGTGGCCGCAGGCGATTGCATTTCTGCTTTCATGACTTTTATGTTTAGTGAGCTGGGGGTGATTCCTCCAAAATTTCCTTTTGTCCTCCACACATTTCAATTGTAAAATGTAATGCCTGCAGCACTTGATATTCCCAGGTGGTCTCCCATCCAAGTACTAACCAAGCCCAACATTGCTTAGCTTCTGAGATCAGGCTTATTCAAGGTGGTGTGGCCGCAGGCGATTGCATTTCTGCTTTCATGACTTTTATGTTTAGTGAGCTGGGGGTGATTCCTCCAAAATTTCCTTTTGTCCTCCACACATTTCAATTGTAAAATGTAATTACAAAAATGTAATGCCTGCAGCACTTGATATTCCCAGGTGGTCTCCCATCCAAGTACTAACCAAGCCCAACATTGCTTAGCTTCTGAGATCAGACGAGATCAGGCTTATTCAAGGTGGTGTGGCCGCAGGCGATTGCATTTCTGCTTTCATGACTTTTATGTTTAATGAGCTGGGGGTGATTCCTCCAAAATTTCCTTTTGTCCTCCACACATTTCAATTGTAAAATGTAATGCCTGCAGCACTTGATATTCCCAGGTGGTCTCCCATCCAAGTACTAACCAAGCCCAACATTGCTTAGCTTCTGAGATCAGGCTTATTCAAGGTGGTGTGGCCGCAGGCGATTGCATTTCTGCTTTCATGACTTTTATGTTTAGTGAGCTGGGGGTGATTCCTCCAAAATTTCCTTTTGGCCTCCACACATTTCAATTGTAAAATGTAATTACAAAAATGTAATGCCTGCAGCACTTGATATTCCCAGGTGGTCTCCCATCCAAGTACTAACCAAGCCCAACATTGCTTAGCTTCTGAGATCAGGCGAGATCAGGCTTATTCAAGGTGGTGTGGCCGCAGGCGATTGCATTTCTGCTTTCATGACTTTTATGTTTAGGGAGCTGGGGGTGATTCCTCCAAAATTTCCTTTTGTCCTCCACACATTTCAATTGTAAAATGTAATGCCTGCAGCACTTGATATTCCCAGGTGGTCTCCTATCCAAGTACTAACCAAGCCCAACATTGCTTGGCTTCTGAGATCAGACGAGATCAGGCTTATTCAAGGTGGTGTGGCCGCAGGCGATTGCATTTCTGCTTTCATGACTTTTATGTTTAGTGAGCTGGGGGTGATTCCTCCAAAATTTCCTTTTGGCCTCCACACATTTCAATTGTAAAATGTAATTACAAAAATGTAATGCCTGCAGCACTTGATATTCCCAGGTGGTCTCCCATCCAAGTACTAACCAAGCCCAACATTGCTTAGCTTCTGAGATCAGACGAGATCAAGCTTATTCAAGGTGGTGTGGCCGCAGGCGATTGCATTTCTGCTTTCATGACTTTCATGTTTAGTGAGCTGGGGGTGATTCCTCCAAAATTTCCTTTTGTCCTCCACACATTTCAATTGTAAAATGTAATTACAAAAATGTAATGCCTGCAGCACTTGATATTCCCAGGTGGTCTCCCATCCAAGTACTAACCAAGCCCAACATTGCTTAGCTTCTGAGATCAGGCTTATTCAAGGTGGTGTGGCCGCAGGCGATTGCATTTCTGCTTTCATGACTTTTATGTTTAGTGAGCTGGGGGTGATTCCTCCAAAATTTCCTTTTGTCCTCCACACATTTCAATTGTAAAATGTAATGCCTGCAGCACTTGATATTCCCAGGTGGTCTCCCATCCAAGTACTAACCAAGCCCAACATTGCTTAGCTTCTGAGATCAGGCTTATTCAAGGTGGTGTGGCCGCAGGCGATTGCATTTCTGCTTTCATGACTTTTATGTTTAGTGAGCTGGGGGTGATTCCTCCAAAATTTCCTTTTGTCCTCCACACATTTCAATTGTAAAATGTAATGCCTGCGGCACTTGATATTCCCAGGTGGTCTCCCATCCAAGTACTAACCAAGCCCAACATTGCTTAGCTTCTGAGATCAGACGAGATCAGGCTTATTCAAGGTGGTGTGGCCGCAGGCGATTGCATTTCTGCTTTCATGACTTTTATGTTTAGTGAGCTGGGGGTGATTCCTCCAAAATTTCCTTTTGGCCTCCACACATTTCAATTGTAAAATGTAATTACAAAAATGTAATGCCTGCAGCACTTGATATTCCCAGGTGGTCTCCCATCCAAGTACTAACCAAGCCCAACATTGCTTAGCTTCTGAGATCAGACGAGATCAGGCTTATTCAAGGTGGTGTGGCCGCAGGCGATTGCATTTCTGCTTTCATGACTTTTATGTTTAGTGAGCTGGGGGTGATTCCTCCAAAATTTCCTTTTGTCCACCACACATTTCAATTGTAAAATGTAATGCCTGCAGCACTTGATATTCCCAGGTGGTCTCCCATCCAAGTACTAACCAAGCCCAACATTGCTTAGCTTCTGAGATCAGGCTTATTCAAGGTGGTGTGGCCGCAGGCGATTGCATTTCTGCTTTCATGACTTTTATGTTTAGTGAGCTGGGGGTGATTCCTCCAAAATTACCTTTTGGCCTCCACACATTTCAATTGTAAAATGTAATGCCTGCAGCACTTGATATTCCCAGGTGGTCTCCCATCCATGTACTAACCAAGCCCAACATTGCTTAGCTTCTGAGATCAGACGAGATCAGGCGAGATCAGGCTTATTCAAGGTGGTGTGGCCGCAGGCGATTGCATTTCTGCTTTCATGACTTTCATGTTTAGTGAGCTGGGGGTGATTCCTCCAAAATTTCCTTTTGGCCTCCACACATTTCAATTGTAAAATGTAATGCCTGCAGCACTTGATATTCCCAGGTGGTCTCCCATCCAAGTACTAACCAAGCCCAACATTGCTTAGCTTCTGAAATCAGACGAGATCAGGCTTATTCAAGGTGGTGTGGCCGCAGGCGATTGCATTTCTGCTTTCATGACTTTTATGTTTAGTGAGCTGGGGGTGATTCCTCCAAAATTTCCTTTTGGCCTCCACACATTTCAATTGTAAAATGTAATTACAAAAATGTAATGCCTGCAGCACTTGATATTACCAGGTGGTCTCCCATCCAAGTACTAACCAAGCCCAACATTGCTTAGCTTCTGAGATCAGGCGAGATCAGGCGAGATCAGGCTTATTCAAGGTGGTGTGGCCGCAGGCGATTGCATTTCTGCTTTCATGACTTTTATGTTTAGGGAGCTGGGGGTGATTCCTCCAAAATTTCCTTTTGTCCTCCACACATTTCAATTGTAAAATGTAATGCCTGCAGCACTTGATATTCCCAGGTGGTCTCCCATCCAAGTACTAACCAAGCCCAACATTGCTTAGCTTCTGAGATCAGACGAGATCAGGCTTATTCAAGGTGGTGTGGCCGCAGGCGATTGCATTTCTGCTTTCATGACTTTTATGTTTAGTGAGCTGGGGGTGATTCCTCCAAAATTTCCTTTTGGCCTCCACACATTTCAATTGTAAAATGTAATGCCTGCAGCACTTGATATTCCCAGGTGGTCTCCCATCCAAGTACTAACCAAGCCCAACATTGCTTAGCTTCTGAGATCAGACGAGATCAGGCTTATTCAAGGTGGTGTGGCCGCAGGCGATTGCATTTCTGCTTTCATGACTTTTATGTTTAGTGAGCTGGGGGTGATTCTCCAAAATTTCCTTTTGGCCTCCACACATTTCAATTGTTAAAATGTCATTACAAAAATGTAATGCCTGCAGCACTTGATATTCCCAGGTGGTCTCCCATCCAAGTTACTAACCAAGCTCAACATTGCTTAGCTTCTGAGATCAGGCGAGATCAGGCTTATTCAAGGTGGTGTGGCCGCAGGCGATTGCATTCCTGCTTTCATGACTTTTATGTTTAAGGAGCTGGGGGTGATTCCTCCAAAATTTCCTTTTGTCCTCCACACATTTCAATTGTAAAATGTAATGCCTGCAGCACTTGATATTCCCAGGTGGTCTCCCATCCAAGTACTAACCAAGCCCAACATTGCTTAGCTTCTGAGATCAGACGAGATCAGGCTTATTCAAGGTGGTGTGGCCGCAGGCGATTGCATTTCTGCTTTCATGACTTTTATGTTTAGTGAGCTGGGGGTGATTCCTCCAAAATTTCCTTTTGGCCTCCACACATTTCAATTGTAAAATGTAATTACAAAAATGTAATGCCTGCAGCACTTGATATTCCCAGGTGGTCTCCCATCCAAGTACTAACCAAGCCCAACATTGCTTAGCTTCTGAGATCAGACTTATTCAAGGTGGTGTGGCCGCAGGCGATTGCGTTTCTGCTTTCATGACTTTTATGTTTAGTGAGCTGGGGGTGATTCCTCCAAAATTTCCTTTTGTCCTCCACACATTTCAATTGTAAAATGTAATGCCTGCAGCACTTGATATTCCCAGGTGGTCTCCCATCCAAGTACTAACCAAGCTCAACATTGCTTAGCTTCTGAGATCAGGCGAGATCAGGCTTATTCAAGGTGTGGTGGCCGCAGGCGATTGCATTCCTGCTTTCATGACTTTTATGTTTAGGAGCTGGGGGTGATTCCTCCAAAATTTCCTTTTGTCCTCCACACATTTCAATTGTAAAATGTAATGCCTGCAGCACTTGATATTCCCAGGTGGTCTCCCATCCAAGTACTAACCAAGCCCAACATTGCTTAGCTTCTGAGATCAGACGAGATCAGGCTTATTCAAGGTGGTGGTGGCCGCAGGCGATTGCATTTCTGCTTTCATGACTTTTATGTTTAGTGAGCTGGGGGTGATTCCTCCAAAATTTCCTTTTGTCCTCCACACATTTCAATTGTAAAATGTAATGCCTGCAGCACTTGATATTCCCAGGTGGTCTCCCATCCAAGTACTAACCAAGCCCAACATTGCTTAGCTTCTGAGATCAGACGAGATCAGGCTTATTCAAGGTGGTGTGGCCGCAGGCGATTTCATTTCGGCTTACATGACTTTTATGTTTAGTGAGCTGGGGTGATTCCTCCAAAATTTCCTTTTGGCCTCCACACATTTCAATTGTAAAATGTAATTACAAAAATGTAATGCCTGCAGCACTTGATATTCCCAGGTGGTCTCCCATCCAAGTACTAACCAAGCCCAACATTGCTTAGCTTCTGAGATCAGGCTTATTCAAGGTGGTGTGGCCGCAGGCGAATGCATTTTTGCTTTCATGACTTTTATGTTTAGTGAGCTGGGGGTGATTCCTCCAAAATTTCCTTTTGTCCTCCACACATTTCAATTGTAAAAATGTAATGCCTGCAGCACTTGATATTCCCAGGTGGTCTCCCATCCATGTACTAACCAAGCCAACATTGCTTAGCTTCTGAGATCAGACGAGATCAGGCGAGATCAGGCTTATTCAAGGTGGTGTGGCCGCAGGCGATTGCATTTCTGCTTTCATGACTTTCATGTTTAGTGAGCTGGGGGTGATTCCTCCAAAATTTCCTTTTGGCCTCCACACATTTCAATTGTAAAATGTAATGCCTGCAGCACTTGATATTCCCAGGTGGTCTCCCATCCAAGTACTAACCAAGCCCAACATTGCTTAGCTTCTGAAATCAGACGAGATCAGGCTTATTCAAGGTGGTGTGGCCGCAGGCGATTGCATTTCTTTGCTTTCATGACTTTTATGTTTTAGTGAGCTGGGGGTGATTCCTCCAAAATTTCCTTTTGGCCTCCACACATTTCAATTGTAAAATGTAATTACAAAAATGTAATGCCTGCAGCACTTGATATTACCAGGTGGTCTCCCATCCAAGTACTAACCAAGCCCAACATTGCTTAGCTTCTGAGATCAGGCGAGATCAGGCGAGATCAGGCTTATTCAAGGTGGTGTGGCCGCAGGCGATTGCATTTCTGCTTTCATGACTTTTATGTTTAGTGAGCTGGGGGTGATTCCTCCAAAATTTCCTTTTGTCCTCCACACATTTCAATTGTAAAATGTAATGCCTGCAGCACTTGATATTCCCAGGTGGTCTCCCATCCAAGTACTAACCAAGCCCAACATTGCTTAGCTTCTGAGATCAGACGAGATCAGGCTTATTCAAGGTGGTGTGGCCGCAGGCGATTGCATTTCTGCTTTCATGACTTTTATGTTTAGTGAGCTGGGGGTGATTCCTCCAAAATTTCCTTTTGGCCTCCACACATTTCAATTGTAAAATGTCATTACAAAAATGTAATGCCTGCAGCACTTGATATTCCCAGGTGGTCTCCCATCCAAGTACTAACCAAGCTCAACATTGCTTAGCTTCTGAGATCAGGCGAGATCAGGCTTATTCAAGGTGGTGTGGCCGCAGGCGATTGCATTCCTGCTTTCATGACTTTTATGTTTAGGGAGCTGGGGGTGATTCCTCCAAAATTTCCTTTTGTCCTCCACACATTTCAATTGTAAAATGTAATGCCTGCAGCACTTGATATTCCCAGGTGGTCTCCCATCCAAGTACTAACCAAGCCCAACATTGCTTAGCTTCTGAGATCAGACGAGATCAGGCTTATTCAAGGTGGTGTGGCCGCAGGCGATTGCATTTCTGCTTTCATGACTTTTATGTTTAGTGAGCTGGGGGTGATTCCTCCAAAATTTCCTTTTGGCCTCCACACATTTCAATTGTAAAATGTAATTACAAAAATGTAATGCCTGCAGCACTTGATATTCCCAGGTGGTCTCCCATCCAAGTACTAACCAAGCCCAACATTGCTTAGCTTCTGAGATCAGACTTATTCAAGGTGGTGTGGCCGCAGGCGATTGCGTTTCTGCTTTCATGACTTTTATGTTTAGTGAGCTGAGGGTGATTCCTCCAAAATTTCCTTTTGTCCTCCACACATTTCAATTGTAAAATGTAATGCCTGCAGCACTTGATATTCCCAGGTGGTCTCCCATCCAAGTACTAACCAAGCTCAACATTGCTTAGCTTCTGAGATCAGGCGAGATCAGGCTTATTCAAGGTGGTGTGGCCGCAGGCGATTGCATTCCTGCTTTCATGACTTTTATGTTTAGGGAGCTGGGGGTGATTCCTCCAAAATTTCCTTTTGTCCTCCACACATTTCAATTGTAAAATGTAATGCCTGCAGCACTTGATATTCCCAGGTGGTCTCCCATCCAAGTACTAACCAAGCCCAACATTGCTTAGCTTCTGAGATCAGACGAGATCAGGCTTATTCAAGGTGGTGTGGCCGCAGGCGATTGCATTTCTGCTTTCATGACTTTTATGTTTAGTGAGCTGGGGGTGATTCCTCCAAAATTTCCTTTTGGCCTCCACACATTTCAATTGTAAAATGTAATTACAAAAATGTAATGCCTGCAGCACTTGATATTCCCAGGTGGTCTCCCATCCAAGTACTAACCAAGCCCAACATTGCTTAGCTTCTGAGATCAGACTTATTCAAGGTGGTGTGGCCGCAGGCGATTGCGTTTCTGCTTTCATGACTTTTATGTTTAGTGAGCTGGGGGTGATTCCTCCAAAATTTCCTTTTGTCCTCCACACATTTCAATTGTAAAATGTAATGCCTGCAGCACTTGATATTCCCAGGTGGTCTCCCATCCAAGTACTAACCAAGCCCAACATTGCTTAGCTTCTGAGATCAGACGAGATCAGGGTTATTCAAGGTGGTGTGGCCGCAGGCGATTGCATTTCTGCTTTCATGACTTTTATGTTTAGTGAGCTGGGGGTGAGTCCTCCAAAATTTCCTTTTGTCCTCCACACATTTCAATTGCAAAATGTAATGCCTGCAGCACTTGATTTTCCCAGGTGGTCTCCCATCCAAGTACTAACCAAGCCCAACATTGCTTAGCTTCTGAGATCAGACGAGATCAGGCTTATTCAAGGTGGTGTGGCCGCAGGCGATTGCATTTCTGCTTTCATGACTTTTATGTTTAGTGAGCTGGGGGTGATTCCTCCAAAATTTCCTTTTGTCCTCCACACATTTCAATTGTAAAATGTAATGCCTGCAGCACTTGATATTCCCAGGTGGTCTCCCATCCAAGTACTAACCAAGCCCAACATTGCTTAGCTTCTGAGATCAGGCTTATTCAAGGTGGTGTTGCCGCAGGCGATTGCGTTTCTGCTTTCATGACTTTTATGTTTAGTGAGCTGGGGGTGATTCCTCCAAAATTTCCTTTTGTCCTCCACACATTTCAATTGTAAAATGTAATGCCTGCAGCACTTGATATTCCCAGGTGGTCTCCCATCCAAGTACTAACCAAGCCCAACATTGCTTAGCTTCTGAGATCAGACGAGATCAGGCTTATTCAAGGTGGTGTGGCCGCAGGCGATTGCATTTCTGCTTTCATGACTTTTATGTTTAGTGAGCTGGGGGTGAGTCCTCCAAAATTTCCTTTTGTCCTCCACACATTTCAATTGTAAAATGTAATGCCTGCAGCACTTGATTTTCCCAGGTGGTCTCCCATCCAAGTACTAACCAAGCCCAACATTGCTTAGCTTCTGAGATCAGACGAGATCAGGCGAGATCAGGCTTATTCAAGGTGGTGTGGCCGCAGGCGATTGCATTTCTGCTTTCATGACTTTCATGTTTAGTGAGCTGGGGGTGATTCCTCCAAAATTTCCTTTTGGCCTCCACACATTTCAATTGTAAAATGTAATGCCTGCAGCACTTGATATTCCCAGGTGGTCTCCCATCCAAGTACTAACCAAGCCCAACATTGCTTAGCTTCTGAAATCAGACGAGATCAGGCTTATTCAAGGTGGTGTGGCCGCAGGCGATTGCATTTCTGCTTTCATGACTTTTATGTTTAGTGAGCTGGGGGTGATTCCTCCAAAATTTCCTTTTGGCCTCCACACATTTCAATTGTAAAATGTAATTACAAAAATGTAATGCCTGCAGCACTTGATATTCCCAGGTGGTTTCCCATCCAAGTACTAACCAAGCCCAACATTGCTTAGCTTCTGAGATCAGGCGAGATCAGGCTTATTCAAGGTGGTGTGGCCGCAGGCGATTGCATTTCTGCTTTCATGACTTTTATGTTTAGTGAGCTGGGGGTGATTCCTCCAAAATTTCCTTTTGGCCTCCACACATTTCAATTGTAAAATGTAATGCCTGCAGCACTTGATATTCCCAGGTGGTCTCCCATCCAAGTACTAACCAAGCCCAACATTGCTTAGCTTCTGAGATCAGGCGAGATCAGGCGAGATCAGGCTTATTCAAGGTGGTGTGGCCGCAGGCGATTGCATTTCTGCTTTCATGACTTTTATGTTTAGTGAGCTGGGGGTGATTCCTCCAAAATTTCCTTTTGGCCTCCACACATTTCAATTGTAAAATGTAATTACAAAAATGTAATGCCTGCAGCACTTGATATTCCCAGGTGGTTTCCCATCCAAGTACTAACCAAGCCCAACATTGCTTAGCTTCTGAGATCAGGCGAGATCAGGCTTATTCAAGGTGGTGTGGCCGCAGGCGATTGCATTTCTGCTTTCATGACTTTTATGTTTAGTGAGCTGGGGGTGATTCCTCCAAAATTTCCTTTTGTTCTCCACACATTTCAATTGTAAAATGTAATGCCTGCAGCACTTGATATTCCCAGGTGGTCTCCCATCCAAGTACTAACCAAGCCCAACATTGCTTAGCTTCTGAGATCAGGCGAGATCAGGCTTATTCAAGGTGGTGTGGCCGCAGGCGATTGCATTTCTGCTTTCATGACTTTTATGTTTAGTGAGCTGGGGGTGATTCCTCCAAAATTTCCTTTTGGCCTCCACACATTTCAATTGTAAAATGTAATTACAAAAATGTAATGCCTGCAGCACTTGATATTCCCAGGTGGTCTCCCATCCAAGTACTAACCAAGCCCAACATTGCTTAGCTTCTGAGATCAGACGAGATCAGGCTTATTCAAGGTGGTGTGGCCGCAGGCGATTGCATTTCTGCTTTCATGACTTTTATGTTTAGGGAGCTGGGGGTGATTCCTCCAAAATTTCCATTTGTCCTCCACACATTTCAATTGTAAAATGTAATGCCTGCAGCACTTGATATTCCCAGGTGGTCTCCCATCCAAGTACTAACCAAACCCAACATTGCTTAGCTTCTGAGATCAGGCTTATTCAAGGTGGTGTGGCCGCAGGCGATTGCATTTCTGCTTTCATGACTTTTATGTTTAGTGAGCTGGGGGTGATTCCTCCAAAATTTCCTTTTGGCCTCCACACATTTCAATTGTAAAATGTAATTACAAAAATGTAATGCCTGCAGCACTTGATATTCCCAGGTGGTCTCCCATCCAAGTACTAACCAAGCCCAACATTGCTTAGCTTCTGAGATCAGACGAGATCAGGCTTATTCAAGGTGGTGTGGCCGCAGGCGATTGCATTTCTGCTTTCATGACTTTTATGTTTAGTGAGCTGGGGGTGATTCCTCCAAAATTTCCTTTTGTCCTCCACACATTTCAATTGGAAAATGTAATGCCTGCAGCACTTGATATTCCCAGGTGGTTTCCCATCCAAGTACTAACCAAGCCCAACATTGCTTAGCTTCTGAGATCAGGCTTATTCAAGGTGGTGTGGCCGCAGGCGATTGCATTTCTGCTTTCATGACTTTTATGTTTAGTGAGCTGGGGGTGATTCCTCCAAAATTTCCTTTTGGCCTCCACACATTTCAATTGTAAAATGTAATGCCTGCAGCACTTGATATTCCCAGGTGGTCTCCCATCCAAGTACTAATCAAGCCCAACATTGCTTAGCTTCTGAGATCAGACGAGATCAGGCTTATTCAAGGTGGTGTGGCCGCAGGCGATTGCATTTCTGCTTTCATGACTTTTATGTTTAGGGAGCTGGGGGTGATTCCTCCAAAATTTCCTTTTGTCCTCCACACATTTCAATTGTAAAATGTAATGCCTGCAGCACTTGATATTCCCAGGTGGTCTCCCATCCAAGTACTAACCAAGCCCAACATTGCTTAGCTTCTGAGATCAGACGAGATCAGGCTTATTCAAGGTGGTGTGGCCGCAGGCGATTGCATTTCTGCTTTCATGACTTTTATGTTTAGGGAGCTGGGGGTGATTCCTCCAAAATTTCCTTTTGTCCTCCACACATTTCAATTGTAAAATGTAATTACAAAAATGTAATGCCTGCAGCACTTGATATTCCCAGGTGGTCTCCCATCCAAGTACTAACCAAGCCCAACATTGCTTAGCTTCTGAGATCAGGCTTATTCAAGGTGGTGTGGCCGGAGGCGATTGCATTTCTGCTTTCTTGACTTTTATGTTTAGTGAGCTGGGGGTGATTCCTCCAAAATTTCCTTTTGTCCTCCACACATTTCAATTGTAAAATTTAATTACAAAAATGTAATGCCTGCAGCACTTGATATTCCCAGGTGGTCTCCCATCCAAGTACTAACCAAGCCCAACATTGCTTAGCTTCTGAGATCAGGCTTATTCAAGGTGGTGTGGCCGCAGGCGATTGCATTTCTGCTTTCATGACTTTTATGTTTAGTGAGCTGGGGGTGATTCCTCCAAAATTTCCTTTTGTCCTCCACACATTTCAATTGTAAAATGTAATGCCTGCAGCACTTGATATTCCCAGGTGGTCTCCCATCCAAGTACTAACCAAGCCCAACATTGCTTAGCTTCTGAGATCAGGCTTATTCAAGGTGGTGTGGCCGCAGGCGATTGCGTTTCTGCTTTCATGACTTTTATGTTTAGTGAGCTGGGGGTGATTCCTCCAAAATTTCCTTTTGTCCTCCACACATTTCAATTGTAAAATGTAATGCCTGCAGCACTTGATATTCCCAGGTGGTCTCCCATCCAAGTACTAACCAAGCCCAACATTGCTTAGCTTCTGAGATCAGACGAGATCAGGCTTATTCAAGGTGGTGTGGCCGCAGGCGATTGCATTTCTGCTTTCATGACTTTTATGTTTAGTGAGCTGGGGGTGAGTCCTCCAAAATTTCCTTTTGTCCTCCACACATTTCAATTGTAAAATGTAATGCCTGCAGCACTTGATTTTCCCAGGTGGTCTCCCATCCAAGTACTAACCAAGCCCAACATTGCTTAGCTTCTGAGATCAGACGAGATCAGGCGAGATCAGGCTTATTCAAGGTGGTGTGGCCGCAGGCGATTGCATTTCTGCTTTCATGACTTTCATGTTTAGTGAGCTGGGGGTGATTCCTCCAAAATTTCCTTTTGGCCTCCACACATTTCAATTGTAAAATGTAATGCCTGCAGCACTTGATATTCCCAGGTGGTCTCCCATCCAAGTACTAACCAAGCCCAACATTGCTTAGCTTCTGAAATCAGACGAGATCAGGCTTATTCAAGGTGGTGTGGCCGCAGGCGATTGCATTTCTGCTTTCATGACTTTTATGTTTAGTGAGCTGGGGGTGATTCCTCCAAAATTTCCTTTTGGCCTCCACACATTTCAATTGTAAAATGTAATTACAAAAATGTAATGCCTGCAGCACTTGATATTCCCAGGTGGTCTCCCATCCAAGTACTAACCAAGCCCAACATTGCTTAGCTTCTGAGATCAGGCGAGATCAGGCGAGATCAGGCTTATTCAAGGTGGTGTGGCCGCAGGCGATTGCATTTCTGCTTTCATGACTTTTATGTTTAGTGAGCTGGGGGTGATTCCTCCAAAATTTCCTTTTGGCCTCCACACATTTCAATTGTAAAATGTAATTACAAAAATGTAATGCCTGCAGCACTTGATATTCCCAGGTGGTTTCCCATCCAAGTACTAACCAAGCCCAACATTGCTTAGCTTCTGAGATCAGGCGAGATCATGCTTATTCAAGGTGGTGTGGCCGCAGGCGATTGCATTTCTGCTTTCATGACTTTTATGTTTAGTGAGCTGGGGGTGATTCCTCCAAAATTTCCTTTTGTTCTCCACACATTTCAATTGTAAAATGTAATGCCTGCAGCACTTGATATTCCCAGGTGGTCTCCCATCCAAGTACTAACCAAGCCCAACATTGCTTAGCTTCTGAGATCAGGCGAGATCAGGCTTATTCAAGGTGGTGTGGCCGCAGGCGATTGCATTTCTGCTTTCATGACTTTTATGTTTAGTGAGCTGGGGGTGATTCCTCCAAAATTTCCTTTTGGCCTCCACACATTTCAATTGTAAAATGTAATTACAAAAATGTAATGCCTGCAGCACTTGATATTCCCAGGTGGTCTCCCATCCAAGTACAAACCAAGCCCAACATTGCTTAGCTTCTGAGATCAGACGAGATCAGGCTTATTCAAGGTGGTGTGGCCGCAGGCGATTGCATTTCTGCTTTCATGACTTTTATGTTTAGGGAGCTGGGGGTGATTCCTCCAAAATTTCCTTTTGTCCTCCACACATTTCAATTGTAAAATGTAATGCCTGCAGCACTTGATATTCCCAGGTGGTCTCCCATCCAAGTACTAACCAAGCCCAACATTGCTTAGCTTCTGAGATCAGGCTTATTCAAGGTGGTGTGGCCGCAGGCGATTGCATTTCTGCTTTCATGACTTTTATGTTTAGTGAGCTGGGGGTGATTCCTCCAAAATTTCCTTTTGGCCTCCACACATTTCAATTGTAAAATGTAATTACAAAAATGTAATGCCTGCAGCACTTGATATTCCCAGGTGGTCTCCCATCCAAGTACTAACCAAACCCAACATTGCTTAGCTTCTGAGATCAGGCTTATTCAAGGTGGTGTGGCCGCAGGCGATTGCATTTCTGCTTTCATGACTTTTATGTTTAGTGAGCTGGGGGTGATTCCTCCAAAATTTCCTTTTGGCCTCCACACATTTCAATTGTAAAATGTAATTACAAAAATGTAATGCCTGCAGCACTTGATATTCCCAGGTGGTCTCCCATCCAAGTACTAACCAAGCCCAACATTGCTTAGCTTCTGAGATCAGACGAGATCAGGCTTATTCAAGGTGGTGTGGCCGCAGGCGATTGCATTTCTGCTTTCATGACTTTTATGTTTAGTGAGCTGGGGGTGATTCCTCCAAAATTTCCTTTTGTCCTCCACACATTTCAATTGTAAAATGTAATGCCTGCAGCACTTGATTTTCCCAGGTGGTCTCCCATCCAAGTACTAACCAAGCCCAACATTGCTTAGCTTCTGAGATCAGACGAGATCAGGCGAGATCAGGCTTATTCAAGGTGGTGTGGCCGCAGGCGATTGCATTTCTGCTTTCATGACTTTCATGTTTAGTGAGCTGGGGGTGATTCCTCCAAAATTTCCTTTTGGCCTCCACACATTTCAATTGTAAAATGTAATGCCTGCAGCACTTGATATTCCCAGGTGGTCTCCCATCCAAGTACTAACCAAGCCCAACATTGCTTAGCTTCTGAAATCAGACGAGATCAGGCTTATTCAAGGTGGTGTGGCCGCAGGCGATTGCATTTCTGCTTTCATGACTTTTATGTTTAGTGAGCTGGGGGTGATTCCTCCAAAATTTCCTTTTGGCCTCCACACATTTCAATTGTAAAATGTAATTACAAAAATGTAATGCCTGCAGCACTTGATATTCCCAGGTGGTCTCCCATCCAAGTACTAACCAAGCCCAACATTGCTTAGCTTCTGAGATCAGGCGAGATCAGGCGAGATCAGGCTTATTCAAGGTGGTGTGGCCGCAGGCGATTGCATTTCTGCTTTCATGACTTTTATGTTTAGTGAGCTGGGGGTGATTCCTCCAAAATTTCCTTTTGGCCTCCACACATTTCAATTGTAAAATGTAATTACAAAAATGTAATGCCTGCAGCACTTGATATTCCCAGGTGGTTTCCCATCCAAGTACTAACCAAGCCCAACATTGCTTAGCTTCTGAGATCAGGCGAGATCATGCTTATTCAAGGTGGTGTGGCCGCAGGCGATTGCATTTCTGCTTTCATGACTTTTATGTTTAGTGAGCTGGGGGTGATTCCTCCAAAATTTCCTTTTGTTCTCCACACATTTCAATTGTAAAATGTAATGCCTGCAGCACTTGATATTCCCAGGTGGTCTCCCATCCAAGTACTAACCAAGCCCAACATTGCTTAGCTTCTGAGATCAGGCGAGATCAGGCTTATTCAAGGTGGTGTGGCCGCAGGCGATTGTATTTCTGCTTTCATGACTTTTATGTTTAGTGAGCTGGGGGTGATTCCTCCAAAATTTCCTTTTGGCCTCCACACATTTCAATTGTAAAATGTAATTACAAAAATGTAATGCCTGCAGCACTTGATATTCCCAGGTGGTCTCCCATCCAAGTACAAACCAAGCCCAACATTGCTTAGCTTCTGAGATCAGACGAGATCAGGCTTATTCAAGGTGGTGTGGCCGCAGGCGATTGCATTTCTGCTTTCATGACTTTTATGTTTAGGGAGCTGGGGGTGATTCCTCCAAAATTTCCTTTTGTCCTCCACACATTTCAATTGTAAAATGTAATGCCTGCAGCACTTGATATTCCCAGGTGGTCTCCCATCCAAGTACTAACCAAGCCCAACATTGCTTAGCTTCTGAGATCAGGCTTATTCAAGGTGGTGTGGCCGCAGGCGATTGCATTTCTGCTTTCATGACTTTTATGTTTAGTGAGCTGGGGGTGATTCCTCCAAAATTTCCTTTTGGCCTCCACACATTTCAATTGTAAAATGTAATTACAAAAATGTAATGCCTGCAGCACTTGATATTCCCAGGTGGTCTCCCATCCAAGTACTAACCAAACCCAACATTGCTTAGCTTCTGAGATCAGGCTTATTCAAGGTGGTGTGGCCGCAGGCGATTGCATTTCTGCTTTCATGACTTTTATGTTTAGTGAGCTGGGGGTGATTCCTCCAAAATTTCCTTTTGGCCTCCACACATTTCAATTGTAAAATGTAATTACAAAAATGTAATGCCTGCAGCACTTGATATTCCCAGGTGGTCTCCCATCCAAGTACTAACCAAGCCCAACATTGCTTAGCTTCTGAGATCAGACGAGATCAGGCTTATTCAAGGTGGTGTGGCCGCAGGCGATTGCATTTCTGCTTTCATGACTTTTATGTTTAGTGAGCTGGGGGTGATTCCTCCAAAATTTCCTTTTGTCCTCCACACATTTCAATTGGAAAATGTAATGCCTGCAGCACTTGATATTCCCAGGTGGTTTCCCATCCAAGTACTAACCAAGCCCAACATTGCTTAGCTTCTGAGATCAGGCTTATTCAAGGTGGTGTGGCCGCAGGCGATTGCATTTCTGCTTTCATGACTTTTATGTTTAGTGAGCTGGGGGTGATTCCTCCAAAATTTCCTTTTGTCCTCCACACATTTCAATTGTAAAATGTAATGCCTGCAGCACTTGATATTCCCAGGTGGTCTCCCATCCAAGTACTAATCAAGCCCAACATTGCTTAGCTTCTGAGATCAGACGAGATCAGGCTTATTCAAGGTGGTGTGGCCGCAGGCGATTGCATTTCTGCTTTCATGACTTTTATGTTTAGGGAGCTGGGGGTGATTCCTCCAAAATTTCCTTTTGTCCTCCACACATTTCAATTGTAAAATGTAATGCCTGCAGCACTTGATATTCCCAGGTGGTCTCCCATCCAAGTACTAACCAAGCCCAACATTGCTTAGCTTCTGAGATCAGACGAGATCAGGCTTATTCAAGGTGGTGTGGCCGCAGGCGATTGCATTTCTGCTTTCATGACTTTTATGTTTAGGGAGCTGGGGGTGATTCCTCCAAAATTTCCTTTTGTCCTCCACACATTTCAATTGTAAAATGTAATTACAAAAATGTAATGCCTGCAGCACTTGATATTCCCAGGTGGTCTCCCATCCAAGTACTAACCAAGCCCAACATTGCTTAGCTTCTGAGATCAGGCTTATTCAAGGTGGTGTGGCCGGAGGCGATTGCATTTCTGCTTTCTTGACTTTTATGTTTAGTGAGCTGGGGGTGATTCCTCCAAAATTTCCTTTTGGCCTCCACACATTTCAATTGTAAAATGTAATTACAAAAATGTAATGCCTGCAGCACTTGATATTCCCAGGTGGTCTCCCATCCAAGTACTAACCAAACCCAACATTGCTTAGCTTCTGAGATCAGGCTTATTCAAGGTGGTGTGGCCGCAGGCGATTGCATTTCTGCTTTCATGACTTTTATGTTTAGTGAGCTGGGGGTGATTCCTCCAAAATTTCCTTTTGGCCTCCACACATTTCAATTGTAAAATGTAATTACAAAAATGTAATGCCTGCAGCACTTGATATTCCCAGGTGGTCTCCCATCCAAGTACTAACCAAGCCCAACATTGCTTAGCTTCTGAGATCAGACGAGATCAGGCTTATTCAAGGTGGTGTGGCCGCAGGCGATTGCATTTCTGCTTTCATGACTTTTATGTTTAGTGAGCTGGGGGTGATTCCTCCAAAATTTCCTTTTGTCCTCCACACATTTCAATTGGAAAATGTAATGCCTGCAGCACTTGATATTCCCAGGTGGTTTCCCATCCAAGTACTAACCAAGCCCAACATTGCTTAGCTTCTGAGATCAGGCTTATTCAAGGTGGTGTGGCCGCAGGCGATTGCATTTCTGCTTTCATGACTTTTATGTTTAGTGAGCTGGGGGTGATTCCTCCAAAATTTCCTTTTGTCCTCCACACATTTCAATTGTAAAATGTAATGCCTGCAGCACTTGATATTCCCAGGTGGTCTCCCATCCAAGTACTAATCAAGCCCAACATTGCTTAGCTTCTGAGATCAGACGAGATCAGGCTTATTCAAGGTGGTGTGGCCGCAGGCGATTGCATTTCTGCTTTCATGACTTTTATGTTTAGGGAGCTGGGGGTGATTCCTCCAAAATTTCCTTTTGTCCTCCACACATTTCAATTGTAAAATGTAATGCCTGCAGCACTTGATATTCCCAGGTGGTCTCCCATCCAAGTACTAACCAAGCCCAACATTGCTTAGCTTCTGAGATCAGACGAGATCAGGCTTATTCAAGGTGGTGTGGCCGCAGGCGATTGCATTTCTGCTTTCATGACTTTTATGTTTAGGGAGCTGGGGGTGATTCCTCCAAAATTTCCTTTTGTCCTCCACACATTTCAATTGTAAAATGTAATTACAAAAATGTAATGCCTGCAGCACTTGATATTCCCAGGTGGTCTCCCATCCAAGTACTAACCAAGCCCAACATTGCTTAGCTTCTGAGATCAGGCTTATTCAAGGTGGTGTGGCCGGAGGCGATTGCATTTCTGCTTTCTTGACTTTTATGTTTAGTGAGCTGGGGGTGATTCCTCCAAAATTTCCTTTTGTCCTCCACACATTTCAATTGTAAAATTTAATTACAAAAATGTAATGCCTGCAGCACTTGATATTCCCAGGTGGTCTCCCATCCAAGTACTAACCAAGCCCAACATTGCTTAGCTTCTGAGATCAGGCTTATTCAAGGTGGTGTGGCCGCAGGCGATTGCATTTCTGCTTTCATGACTTTTATGTTTAGTGAGCTGGGGGTGATTCCTCCAAAATTTCATTTTGTCCTCCACACATTTCAATTGTAAAATTTAATTACAAAAATGTAATGCCTGCAGCACTTGATATTCCCAGGTGGTCTCCCATCCAAGTACTAACCAAGCCCAACATTGCTTAGCTTCTGAGATCAGACGAGATCAGGCTTATTCAAGGTGGTGTGGCCGCAGGCGATTGCATTTGTGCTTTCATGACTTTTATGTTTAGGGAGCTGGGGGTGATTCCTCCAAAATTTCCTTTTGTCCTCCACACATTTCAATTGTAAAATGTAATGCCTGCAGCACTTGATATTCCCAGGTGGTCTCCGATCCAAGTACTAACCAAGCCCAACATTGCATAGCTTCTGAGATCAGACGAGATCAGGCTTATTCAAGGTGGTGTGGCCGCAGGCGATTGCATTTCTGCTTTCATGACTTTTATGTTTAGTGAGCTGGGGGTGATTCCTCCAAAATTTCCATTTGTCCTCCACACATTTCAATTGTAAAATGTAATTACAAAAATGTAATGCCTGCAGCACTTGATATTCCCAGGTGGTCTCCCATCCAAGTACTAACCAAGCCCAACATTGCTTAGCTTCTGAGATCAGGCTTATTCAAGGTGGTGTGGCCGCAGGCGATTGCATTTCTGCTTTCCTGACTTTCATGTTTAGTGAGCTGGGGGTGATTCCTCCAAAATTTCCTTTTGTCCTCCACACATTTCAATTGTAAAATGTAATTACAAAAATGTAATGCCTGCAGCACTTGATATTCCCAGGTGGTCTCCCATCCAAGTACTAACCAAGCCCAACATTGCTTAGCTTCTGAGATCAGACGAGATCAGGCTTATTCAAGGTGGTGTGGCCGCAGGCAATTGCATTTCTGCTTTCATGACTTTTATGTTTAGTGAGCTGGGGGTGATTCCTCCAAAATTTCCTTTTGTCCTCCACACATTTCAATTGTAAAATGTAATGCATGCAGCACTTGATATTCCCAGGTGGTCTCCCATCCAAGTACTAACCAAGCCCAACATTGTTTAGCTTCTGAGATCAGACGAGGTCAGGCTTATTCAAGGTGGTGTGGCCGCAGGCGATTGCATTTCTGCTTTCATGACTTTTATGTTTAGTGAGCTGGGGGTGATTCCTCAAAAATTTCCTTTTGTCCTCCACACATTTCAATTGTAAAATGTAATTACAAAAATGTAATGCCTGCAGCACTTGATATTCCCAGGTGGTCTCCCATCCAAGTACTAACCAAGCCCAACATTGCTTAGCTTCTGAGATCAGGCTTATTCAAGGTGGTGTGGCCGCAGGCGATTGCATTTCTGCTTTCATGACTTTTATGTTTAGTGAGCTGGGGGTGATTCCTCCAAAATTTCCTTTTGTCCTCCACACATTTCAATTGTAAAATGTAATTACAAAAATGTAATGCCTGCAGCACTTGATATTCCCAGGTGGTCTCCCATCCAAGTACTAACCAAGCCCAACATTGCTTCGCTTCTGAGATCAGACGAGATCAGGCTTATTCAAGGTGGTGTGGCCGCAGGCGATTGCATTTCTTCTTTCATGACTTTTATGTTTAGTGAGCTGGGGGTGATTCCTCCAAAATTTCCTTTTGTCCTCCACACATTTCAATTGTAAAATGTAATGCCTGCAGCACTTGATATTCCCAGGTGGTCTCCCATCCAAGTACTAATCAAGCCCAACATTGCTTAGCTTCTGAGATCAGACGAGATCAGGCTTATTCAAGGTGGTGTGGCCGCAGGCGATTGCATTTCTGCTTTCATGACTTTTATGTTTAGTGAGCTGGGGGTGATTCCTCCAAAATTTCCTTTTGTCCTCCACACATTTCAATTGTAAAATGTAATGCCTGCAACACTTGATATTCCCAGGTGGTCTCCTATCCAAGTACTAATCAAGCCCAACATTGCTTAGCTTCTGAGACCAGACGAGATCAGGCTTATTCAAGGTGGTGTGGCCGCAGGCGATTGCATTTCTGCTTTCATGACACTTATGTTTAGTGAGCTGGGGGTGATTCCTCCAAAATTTCCTTTTGTCCTCCACACATTTCAATTGTAAAATGTAATGCCTGCAACACTTGATATTCCCAGGTGGTCTCCCATCCAAGTACTAACCAAGCCCAACATTGCTTAGCTTCTGAGACCAGACGAGATCAGGCTTATTCAAGGTGGTGTGGCCGCAGGCGATTGCATTTCTGCTTTCATGACTTTTATGTTTAGTGAGCTGGGGGTGATTCCTCCAAAATTTCCTTTTGTCCTCCACACATTTCAATTGTAAAATGTAATGCCTGCAACACTTGATATTCCCAGGTGGTCTCCCATCCAAGTACTAACCAAGCCCAACATTGCTTAGCTTCTGAGACCAGACGAGATCAGGCTTATTCAAGGTGGTGTGGCCGCAGGCGATTGCATTTCTGCTTTCATGACACTTATGTTTAGTGAGCTGGGGGTGATTCCTCCAAAATTTCCTTTTGTCCTCCACACATTTCAATTGTAAAATGTAATGCCTGCAGCACTTGATATTCCCAGGTGGTCTCCCATCCAAGTACTAACCAAGCCCAACATTGCTTAGCTTCTGAGATCAAACGAGATCAGGCTTATTCAAGGTGGTGTGGCCGCAGGCGATTGCATTTCTGCTTTCATGACTTTTATGTTTAGTGAGCTGGGGGTGATTCCTCCAAAATTTCCTTTTGTCCTCCACACATTTCAATTGTAAAATGTAATTACAAAAATGTAATGCCTGCAGCACTTGATATTCCCAGGTGGTCTCCCATCCAAGTACTAACCAAGCCCAACATTGCTTAGCTTCTGAGATCAGACGAGATCAGGCTTATTCAAGGTGGTGTGGCCGCAGGCGATTGCATTTCTGCTTTCATGACTTTTATGTTTAGGGAGCTGGGGGTGATTCCTCCAAAATTTCCTTTTGTCCTCCACACATTTCAATTGTAAAATGTAATGCCTGCAGCACTTGATATTCCCAGGTGGTCTCCCATCCAAGTACTAACCAAGCCCAACATTGCTTAGCTTCTGAGATCAGATGAGATCAGGCTTATTCAAGGTGGTGTGGCCGCAGGCGATTGCATTTCTGCTGTCATGACTTTTATGTTTAGTGAGCTGGGGGTGATTCCTCCAAAATTTCCTTTTGTCCTCCACACATTTCAATTGTAAAATGTAATTACAAAAATGTAATGCCTGCAGCACTTGATATTCCCAGGTGGTCTCCCATCCAAGTACTAACCAAGCCCAACATTGCTTAGCTTCTGAGATCAGACGAGATCAGGCTTATTCAAGGTGGTGTGGCCGCAGGTGATTGCATTTCTGCTTTCATGACTTTTATGTTTAGGGAGCTGGGGGTGATTCCTCCAAAATTTCCTTTTGTCCTCCACACATTTCAATTGTAAAATGTAATGCCTGCAGCACTTGATATTCCCAGGTGGTCTCCCATCCAAGTACTAACCAAGGCCAACATTGCTTAGTTTCTGAGATCAGACGAGATCAGGCTTATTCAAGGTGGTGTGGCCGCAGTCGATTGCATTTCTGCTTTCATGACTTTTATGTTTAGTGAGCTGGGGGTGATTCCTCCAAAATTTCCTTTTGTCCTCCACACATTTCAATTGTAAAATTTAATGCCTGCAGCACTTGATATTCCCAGGTGGTCTCCCATCCAAGTACTAACCAAGCCCAACATTGCTTAGCTTCTGAGATCAGACGAGATCAGGCTTATTCAAGGTGGTGTCGCCGCAGGCGATTGCATTTCTGCTTTCATGACTTTTATGTTTAGTGAGCTGGGGGTGATTCCTCCAAAATTTCCTTTTGTCCTCCACACATTTCAATTGTAAAATGTAATGTCTGCAGCACTTGATATTCCCAGGTGGTCTCCCATCCAAGTACTAACCAAGCCCAACATTGCTTAGCTTCTGAGATCAGACGAGATCAGGCTTATTCAAGGTGGTGTGGCCGCAGGCGATTGCATTTCTGCTTTCATGACTTTTATGTTTAGTGAGCTGGGGGTGATTCCTCCAAAATTTCCTAATGTCCTCCACACATTTCAATTGTAAAATGTAATTACAAAAATGTAATGCCTGCAGCACTTGATATTCCCAGGTGGTATCCCATCCAAGTACTAACCAAGCCCAACATTGCTTAGCTTCTGAGATCAGACTAGAGCAGGCTTATTCAAGGTGGTGTGGCCGCAGGCGATTGCATTTCTGCTTTCATGACTTTTATGTTTAGGTAGCTGGGGGTGATTCCTCCAAAATTTCCTTTTGTCCTCCACACATTTCAAATGTAAAATGTAATTACAAAAATGTAATGCCTGCAGCACTTGATATTCCCAGGTGGTCTCCCATCCAAGTACTAACCAAGCCCAACATTGCTTCGCTTCTGAGATCAGACGAGATCAGGCTTATTCAAGGTGGTGTGGCCGCAGGCGATTGCATTTCTGCTTTCATGACTTTTATGTTTAGTGAGCTGGGGGTGATTCCTCCAAAATTTCCTTTTGTCCTCCACACATTTCAATTGTAAAATTTAATTACAAAAACGTAATGCCTGCAGCACTTGATATTCCCAGGTGGTCTCCCATCCAAGTACTAACCAAGCCCAACATTGCTTAGCTTCTGAGATCAGGCTTATTCAAGGTGGTGTGGCCGCAGGCGATTGCATTTCTGCTTTCATGACTTTTATGTTTAGTGAGCTGGGGGTGATTCCTCCAAAATTTCCTTTTGTCCTCCACACATTTCAATTGTAAAATTTAATTACAAAAATGTAATGCCTGCAGCACTTGATTTTCCCAGGTGGTCTCCCATCCAAGTACTAACCAAGCCCAACATTGCTTAGCTTCTGAGATCAGGCTTATTCAAGGTGGTGTGGCCGCAGGCGATTGCATTTCTGCTTTCATGACTTTTATGTTTAGGGAGCTGGGGGTGATTCCTCCAAAATTTCCTTTTGTCCTCCACACATTTCAATTGTAAAATGTAATGCCTGCAGCACTTGATATTCCCAGGTGGTCTCCCATCCAAGTACTAACCAAGCCCAACATTGCTTAGCTTCTGAGATCAGACGAAATCAGGCTTATTCAAGGTGGTGTGGCCGCAGGCAATTGCATTTCTGCTTTCATGACTTTTATGTTTAGTGAGCTGGGGGTGAGTCCTCCAAAATTTCCTTTTGTCCTCCACACATTTCAATTGTAAAATGTAATTACAAAAATGTAATGCCTGCAGCACTTGATATTCCCAGGTGGTCTCCCATCCAAGTACTAACCAAGCCCAACATTGCTTAGCTTCTGAGATCAGACGAGATCAGGCTTATTCAAGGTGGTGTGGCCGCAGGCGATTGCATTCCTGCTTTCATGACTTTTATGTTTAGTGAGCTGGGGGTGATTCCTCCAAAATTTCCTTTTGTCCTCCACACATTTCAATTGTAAAATGTAATGCCTGCAGCACTTGATATTCCCAGGTGGTCTCCCATCCAAGTACTAACCAAGCCCAACATTGCTTAGCTTCTGAGATCAGACGAGATCAGGCTTATTCAAGGTGGTGTGGCCGCAGGCGATTGCATTTCTGCTTTCATGACTTTTATGTTTAGTGAGCTGGGGGTGATTCCTCCAAAATTTCCTTTTGTCCTCCACACATTTCAATTGTAAAATGTAATGCCTGCAGCACTTGATATTCCCAGGTGGTCTCCCATCCAAGTACTAACCAAGCCCAACATTGCTTAGCTTCTGAGATCAGACGAGATCAGGCTTATTCAAAGTGGTGTGGCCGCAGGCGATTGCATTTCTGCTTTCATGACTTTTATGTTTAGTGAGCTGGGGGTGATTCCTCCAAAATTTCCTTTTGTCCTCCACACATTTCAATTGTAAAATGTAATGCCTGCAGCACTTGATATTCCCAGGTGGTCTCCCATCCAAGTACTAACCAAGCCCAACATTGCTTAGCTTCTGAGATCAGACTTATTCAAGGTGGTGTGGCCGCAGGCGATTGCATTTATGCTTTCATGACTTTTATGTTTAGTGAGCTGGGGGTGATTCCTCCAAAATTTCCTTTTGTCCTCCACACATTTCAATTGTAAAATGTAATGCCTGCAGCACTTGATATTCCCAGGTGGTCTCCCATCCAAGTACTAACCAAGCCCAACATTGCTTAGCTTCTGAGATCAGACGAGATCAGGCTTATTCAAGGTGGTGTGGCCGCAGGCGATTGCATTCCTGCTTTCATGACTTTTATGTTTAGGGAGCTGGGGGTGATTCCTCCAAAATTTCCTTTTGTCCTCCACACATTTCAATTGTAAAATGTAATTACAAAAATGTAATGCCTGCAGCACTTGATATTCCCAGGTGGTCTCCCATCCAAGTACTAACCAAGCCCAACATTGCTTAGCTTCTGAGATCAGGCTTATTCAAGGTGGTGTGGCCGCAGGCGATTACATTTCTGCTTTCATGACTTTTATGTTTAGTGAGCTGGGGGTGATTCCTCCAAAATTTCCTTTTGTCCTCCACACATTTCAATTGTAAAATGTAATGCCTGCAGCACTTGATATTCCCAGGTGGTCTCCCATCCAAGTACTAACCAAGCCCAACATTGCTTAGCTTCTGAGATCAGACGAGATCAGGCTTATTCAAGGTGGTGTGGCCGCAGGCGATTGCATTTCTGCTTTCATGACTTTTATGTTTAGGGAGCTGGGGGTGATTCCTCCAAAATTTCCTTTTGTCCTCCACACATTTCAATTGTAAAATGTAATTACAAAAATGTAATGCCTGCAGCACTTGATATTCCCAGGTGGTCTCCCATCCAAGTACTAACCAAGCCCAACATTGCTTAGCTTCTGAGATCAGGCTTATTCAAGGTGGTGTGGCCGCAGGCGATTGCATTTCTGCTTTCATGACTTTTATGTTTAGGGAGCTGGGGGTGATTCCTCCAAAATTTCCTTTTGTCGTCCACACATTTCAATTGTAAAATGTAATTACAAAAATGTAATGCCTGCAGCACTTGATATTCCCAGGTGTTCTCCCATCCAAGTACTAACCAAGCCAACATTGCTTAGCTTCTGAGATCAGGCTTATTCAAGGTGGTGTGGCCGCAGGCGATTGCATTTCTGCTTTCATGACTTTTATGTTTAGTGAGCTGGGGGTGATTCCTCCAAAATTTCCTTTTGTCCTCCACACATTTCAATTGTAAAATGTAATGGCTGCAGCACTTGATATTCCCAGGTGGTCTCCCATCCAAGTACTAACCAAGCCCAACATTGCTTAGCTTCTGAGATCAGACGAGATCAGGCTTATTCAAGGTGGTGTGGCCGCAGGCGATTGCATTTCTGCTTTCATGACTTTTATGTTTAGTGAGCTGGGGGTGATTTCCTCCAAAATTTCCTTTTGTCCTCCACACATTTCAATTGTAAATGTAATGCCTGCAGCACTTGATATTCCCAGGTGGTCTCCCATCCAAGTACTAACCAAGCCCAACATTGCTTAGCTTCTGAGATCAGGAGAGATCAGGCTTATTCAAGGTGGTGTGGCCGCAGGCAATTGCATTTCTTCTTTCATGACTTTTATGTTTAGTGAGCTGGGGGTGATTCCTCCAAAATTTCCTTTTGTCCTCCACACATTTCAATTGTAAAATGTAATTACAAAAATGTAATGCCTGCAGCACTTGATATTCCCAGGTGGTCTCCCATCCAAGTACTAACCAAGCCCAACATTGCTTAGCTTCTGAGATCAGGAGAGATCAGGCTTATTCAAGGTGGTGTGGCCGCAGGCAATTGCATTTCTTCTTTCATGACTTTTATGTTTAGTGAGCTGGGGGTGATTCCTCCAAAATTTCCTTTTGTCCTCCACACATTTCAATTGTAAAATGTAATTACAGAAATGTAACGCCTGCAGCACTTGATATTCCCAGGTCGTCTCCCATCCAAGTACTAACCAAGCCCAACATTGCTTAGCTTCTGAGATCAGGCAAGATCAGGCTTATTCAAGGTGGTGTGGCCGCAGGCGATTGCATTTCTGCTTTCATGACTTTTATGTTTAGTGAGCTGGGGGTGATTCCTCCAAAATTTCCTTTTGTCCTCCACACATTTCAATTGTAAAATTTAATTACAAAAATGTAATGCCTGCAGCACTTGATATTCCCAGGTGGTCTCCCATCCAAGTACTAACCAAGCCCAACACTGCTTAGCTTCTGAGATCAGCCAAGATCAGGCTTATTCAAGGTGGTGTGGCCGCAGGCGATTGCATTTCTGCTTTCATGACTTTTATGTTTAGTGAGCTGGGGGTGATTCCTCCAAAATTTCCTTTTGTCCTCCACACATTTCAATTGTAAATGTAATTACAAAAATGTAATGCCTGCAGCACTTGATATTCCCAGGTGGTCTCCCATCCAAGTACTAACCAAGCCCAACATTGCTTAGCTTCTGAGATCAGGCTTATTCAAGGTGGCGTGGCCGCAGGCGATTGCATTTCTGCTTTCATGACTTTTATGTTTAGTGAGCTGGGGGTGATTCCTCCAAAATTTCCTTTTGTCCTCCACACATTTCAATTGTAAAATGTAATGCCTGCAGCACTTGATATTCCCAGGTGGTCTCACATCCAAGTACTAACCAAGCCCAACACTGCTTAGCTTCTGAGATCAGGCGAGATCAGGCTTATTCAAGGTGGTGTGGCCGCAGGCGATTGCATTTCTGCTTTCATGACTTTTATGTTTAGTGAGCTGGGGGTGATTCCTCCAAAATTTCCTTTTATCCTCCACACATTTCAATTGTAAAATGTAATGCCTGCAGCACTTGATATTCCCAGGTGGTCTCCCATCCAAGTACTAACCAAGCCCAACATTGCTTAGCTTCTGAGATCAGACGAGATCAGGCTTATTCAAGGTGGTGTGGCCGCAGGCGATTGCATTTCTGCTTTCATGACTTTTATGTTTAGTGAGCTGGGGGTGATTCCTCCAAAATTTCCTTTTGTCCTCCACACATTTCAATTGTAAAATGTAATTACAAAAATGTAATGCCTGCAGCACTTGATATTCCCAGGTGGTCTCCCATCCAAGTACTAACCAAGCCCAACATTGCTTAGCTTCTGAGATCAGACGAGATCAGGCTTATTCATGGTGGTGTGGCCGCAGGCGATTGCATTTCTGCTTTCATGACTTTTATGTTTAGGGAGCTGGGGGTGATTCCTCCAAAATTTCCTTTTGTCTTCCACACATTTCAATTGTAAAATGTAATTACAAAAATGTAATGCCTGCAGCACTTGATATTCCCAGGTGGTCTCCCATCCAAGTACTAACCAAGCCCAACATTGCTTAGCTTCTGAGATCATGCGAGATCAGGCTTATTCAAGGTGGTGTGGCCGCAAGCGATTGCATTTCTGCTTTCATGACTTTTATGTTTAGGGAGCTGGGGGTGATTCCTCCAAAATTTCCTTTTGTCCTCCACACATTTCAATTGTAAAATGTAATTACAAAAATGTAATGCCTGCAGCACTTGATATTCCCAGGTGGTCTCCCATCCAAGTACTAACCAAGCCCAACATTGCTTAGCTTCTGAGATCAGGCTTATTCAAGGTGGTGTGGCCGCAGGCGATTGCATTTCTGCTTTCATGACTTTTATGTTTAGTGAGCTGGGGGTGATTCCTCCAAAATTTCCTTTTGTCCTCCACACATTTCAATTGTAAAATGTAATTACAAAAATGTAATGCCTGCAGCACTTGATATTCCCAGGTGGTCTCCCATCCAAGTACTAACCAAGCCCAACATTGCTTAGCTTCTGAGATCAGACTTATTCAAGGTGGTGTGGCCACAGGCGATTGCATTTCTGCTTTCATGACTTTTATGTTTAGTGAGCTGGGGGTGATTCCTCCAAAATTTCCTTTTGTCCTCCACACATTTCAATTGTAAAATGTAATGCCTGCAGCACTTGATATTCCCAGGTGGTCTCCCATCCAAATACTAACCAAGCCCAACATTGCTT